>NC_048417.1:11330802-11348638 GCF_013103735.1 Etheostoma cragini
TTCACGACTGCGCATGCGCGAAGGGATAAACCCAATAGCGTAGCCCTTAGAGGGCGAAGCCTATACGAAATATAACTTACCCTTTCTCTATGGGGGGGGCAGCCACCCCCCTGTGGAAACCCATTTCGGCCGCTTGAAGTGTTGAATTATAAAAAGTGAAAAACAATGTTTTGAAACTTATGTATTTCTGTTAATGTATGATGCAGCCAGGTAAGGAAAATACGGATTATTTGTCTCTGTGGAGAGGTCAAGACCTTCCCCCTCTGTTCCTCTGACTGTAAAGAAATTGATAAGGTCCAGTCTGGAATTTAACATAATTATAGAAAGAAGCCTAAGGCTGCGCGATTATGGCCAAAATGATAACCACGATTATTTTTGATCAATATTCAGATCACGATTAATTATCACGGTTATATCACGATATTGATTTTAACCAAAACAAATGTTATAGTCACATAGTCTATTTATAACTGCTTTCACATCCATATTATGTTACGTTCTTCTGTCTTAAGTTGTAGGCCTATGTTGTATACATACATCTGCAACACAAGTAAATGACATTTAGCAATCTGAAATAAATAGACTACGATGTATTTAAAAAAAAATGCTCCTTCACTTGTTTTCAACAATAAGTGATTAAAAGAGCTAGGGAGGGAGAAGGAATGCGGTGGCCTATGCTACTCACAGAGAGACGGCTGACTCATTATGAATGGGTCCAGCACGGGTTGAATGGGGGGTCAGTAGAGTTACACACGTCTTACTCTTGGAAGGCTCCACGGAGAGTAAGAGGACAGATCCAAAACAGGTAGGCCTACGGCTTTACAGAAGAAATGGGTCATGTAGCGCAAAATAAAACCATATTGACATAGACAACATTGCTTTGTGGAGAGGCAGCGGATGCGAGGACATCAGAACCGGTGCGACATAGAGGAACAATGTTAGTCGCACCCTAGAGCCCTGCGAGCTAACAGACACTAACTAGCACTGCTGTTGTCTGAAAAACAACACAGATGTGTGTGATTTAGAAATATTCAGGACTGGTCTCATGTGACTCCATCAGGGAGAAGCATGAATCGAGTCCACTGTCATCTGCAGTGTTATTATGTTTTGTGTTTTATTGTCTTTGTCTTATCATTTTCATCATGCTGTTTTCATTAAACCTTTCTTAATTCTCCATTGGAACTCCAGCCTCTCCTCGTCCGCATCAAATATAAGAAAACGTGATAGTTAGCTTTTTCTAACAGTAGCCACGGCCATAATATCTCATCTCATTTCCTGGCACACTCATTTTGCATTGGCAAGCCTTTATTTATTATCTAGTTTTACTTCATACCTCTGTGGGGGTGCAGGCGTCTCTCAAACTCCCCTGTCCAGCCTGTGGGCATGTACAACTTTTCAGAACAAGGTCCAATAACAATTGATAAAAGATAATAGCATTTGGCAACAACAGCTATCAGCATAATGTAAGTAAATTAACATTCATAAAATCAAATCCACTGTCAATCTAAGTTTTGTACAATAAAGTAGGCTCACATTGGAGCCTGACGCTGGTAGAGGGGTTTTTGGTGGTAAGTGCAGTATGCATTATTTCACTTCAGTCTAAAAACATCTAGTGCTAATGGGTACTCTTAATCTCAACAATTGCAGTATATTTTTATTTATTTATCTTCATGCAGGTTAAATTAATTGAGTTTTTATCCAATTTTGGTCACACAGTTCTGCATAATTCAACTGAGTGCTGTAAAACAGAGTACACACACACTTGAAATTAATAAAAACGCAAGTCTGAAAGGGCTATCAAACAACTATAGTGCTGAATATAATCTTCAAAAATGCATTACATTTCTGTAGATATGTTTATAGAATGATGCACCACCGAAGCCCACATTTGTGAACCAGTTCCCCATCGTTGCTTTCAGTGTAGCATCAGAAGAACCTCAGAAATAACATTAAATGAGAGACCATTGCAATAAAAATGCCAGATAGTGGTGTCAGAAATGTATGTCTTTAACATCTGTGCTTGTTGTAAAAAGTGTTATGGTGTTCAATATTGATGTGGTTGAAAAAGACAAGAAGAAGAAGAGACAATGGAAAGGAAACAGACAACAGGCTCAAAGCACTTAAACAAAATAATTGTTTGGACTTTAGGTCCAGAGAAATATGTTAACAGGCAAATACATCTGTTTTGATAAACCTGATGGTCTAATCAAGGCTACACTAGGCAACTTCACATGTAGGCAGCTCCAAATGGCAGCAAGATACACAGTCATGACATATTTTCAAGAAACATTTAAAAAAATCTTGTCACATTTTGTAATCTCCAGACAATCACACGTCCTTGATTACTGCTGTTACTATTATCTTAAATATGTCACCGCTTGTCTTGACAAATAAGATGAGATCTGCTCTCAATGCAGCTTCACGTCATGTTTTAGGTTGGAAAAAAGGGAATTCTTCATAAACGTTTTGCCTTTAAAGGAGAAGGCTGGTATTATTCTATGTTCTACTTACAATTATCCCATTAAAGACCAAAACCAACAATGTATTAGTATGTTACTTAATACTTTCTGCTTCCTTTCCCCATCTGATTTGCCTTTAAAAGAAAGGCAAACAAATATTATCATTTATTAAAGGGGTTGGTAATTTCCTATAACAGCTGGGCACTCTAGCTTAACTAATGGTATTCAAGCAGGAGTAAGTAGTGCAGTTGTCGGGGACTGTTAGTCTATTTCCCCAACGTTCCACTTCGGGGATTACTCCCTTGCCGCAGACAATTCCACCGGATGCATGTATTTTCTGTTTCCCTACACCTACTTTTTGTTGAAATTTTAAATTCGGTGGCTTTATGAGGAGTATTGCTGACTGCTCCTCAGATCTCTGCAGGGTAAACGGAGAAGGCTAGCTACACTATCTGTCCAATCTGAGTTTTCTCTCACAGGGCTATTTTGCAGAAGCTCTGTGCAGAGTTTAGCACCGCCCATGACTATTGAGATTGGTTTAAAGAAATGCCATTAAACCAGAGCCCATTTTCCCCCCATCTCCGAATCCTATGAGGAGTAGCTAGACCGTCCTTTAGTGCAGTTTGTAGGAGGGTCTAGCAATGCGATGCTAGAGACTATTTACAAGGGTGCATTTAGTGCACTGGTGAGTTTTACTGCAGCAGGACAGTGTATGTAGGATTTACTCATGTTCACCATAATGAAGGATAATGAAGCCAGTGCAACAGTGTGGCTCATTGATGTGCTTTTTAATAGTTTTTGAACAAAAAATTGAGCTCTATGACACACAGGAATAAGATGGATCAGTAACCAGTTTCAGTAGGATCAAATCAGTGTTGGTTTTGGGCTTTGCATGAAATCTATAGCCTTATGATAAACTGGTAAAATCAAATAAATGCAACAAAGCAAAGGACGAAACGTGTCCCATATTTGCACATCCTATTTCTAGGGACAAATGTCTCAGTTGAACGCTTCCTGATGCTACGAGTGTATTAGAGTGCAGCAGCAAACAGTGTTGTCTGCACACTGGCTACAAAGTAACACAGAAAGCCATCTTTACTGTTTCTGGCTGTGAAGTGGCCGTGAAAAGTGTGTAACTCTAGTATTACTAGTGGAGAAGGGAAATCACTATAAAACAATCTACAGTAGCACTGGCACTTGGACATTAATCATCTTAACAGTGGCTAAGCACAAAACAAAGGGCTGCTGTTCCAGTATTTTTTGTTATTTGTGTGGTGCTATCATCATCATCCCCTTCAGTCTTTGGGTTCTCCTCCAGTTAGACGTGTCCACTTAGGTCTCAACTTTTCCATACGTCCCCTCAGGAGGGCGATATTGTTTGGGGAAGGCCTTGAGCTGGAGAGAGTTAAAGGCGTATTTACGACATCCCACATTCTTCATGGTGTTCTCTCTCCGGCAGCCCTCGCTGTGGAGAAACCGAAATTATGCATTGCTTATTTTTCTATTGAGCTTGTGGTACAGGAGTTATAACATCTGTAACATTTATGACTTTCATTATCAACAGCTGACCTGCGCATACAGTCCAAGGCCTGGTAGAAGACCTGTGGAGCGAGGGCGTGCTCCTGCTGCAGGATCTGACATTGCTCCAGGGTCAGGGACATGGCTGTGCGGTCCTTGGCGCTTTTACAGCTGGTGAAACGCACTCCATTCAGGCGACGACATGCCTTAAGGGATTGGAGAAAGAGATTAAAGGAGGAAGACAGAACTTTTAAATTGTGCATAAAGAAGACCTGAGAAGCAGGGTCACCTCGGCTGCCTGCCACAAAATCTCTACGTTCTTGCTTTTCTTGGCGTTCACATCCTGGCTCAGCTGTTTCAGCAGCTCGGGCAAACTGGTGGTACCGCGGGAGCGAGGCAGGCCTGACGAGAGAACAGAGGAGGAATGATTAAATATGAAAACAAGAAGATTCACAATTTTCCTTCTGGTAAAAGTGTTTTGTATGTATGTCAACTCACAGTCCTCTGGCAGGACTTCTTTAAATTGGTCGTAGTACGAGCTGAGGCGAGTCACGCTCTCCATGTTGATCACATCTTGTAGTGATGTGTCTCCAAACCTGGGAAACATGTAAGATATTAGAGTTAAAATATTGAAGCACTATCACATTTTAAGTGATGTAATTTCAAAATATTTCAGGTCAGATTGTAGGGACTTGGCTTGAGAATCTCCTGGACACTATAAAGATGCCCTTTAGCAAGGCATTAAACAAGATGCCTGTAGCTTGACCATGACACCCACCACCTGTGTTTGTGCATGTTTGGATTTTAGGTCTATGTGTGTCTAAATGTCCCCAAGAGGGATTCATATTATTCCTTCTTCTTTTACCTGTGCAGGTTGTTATGCAGAAAACCGATGCTTTTGAATGTCACATTCACAATCAAGTTCTGAACCAAGGCTCAGTGCCTTGTTCATGGACACCCGAACAGTGGTTTGTGGAGTTCCAACCAGCAACCTTGCTCTCATCACTCCATCTATTCAATCTTTATTTAAACCTCTTTTTCTAATTTTTAGTCTTCTGGTTCCTAGTGTTCTCCATGTCTTACAGATAGAGAAGTATCAGGTGAATAAAGAGGAGAAACATCACCATTTAACCATTGTAACATTTCATGACTGAACAGGTCAAAAGTACAATATATCACTGTATTATGGCTTATATTCATTTTCCTATTTATACTGTCAAATTGGGTGATACAACCTTTCAGATATAATGTGCATATTTTTATATTATATGTTTTTCTTAATAGTAAAGCACAACATTGCCCCCTTTTCCTATTTCAGCCTTATGAATGAGGGTAACTAGTTGGTCATTTACGGAGTACAGAGATTTATTCATTCATTTATTTATATTTTGTGGTTTCTTAATTTGTTTTTTTGGGTGAAGACATATTTAAAACAGCATCTCCATCTTTTTTTAAATATGTTGTTTTCATATAGAAGAAGACTAGAAAACTGAAAAACAACTCAAAAAGAAGCCATTTGAAAAATTGCACAATGTAATTGTGTGTTGTGAACATGCAAGAGTCATTTTGAGAAAATGGCCATTCCCCCTTTTTATTCGGTAAAAGCACTTAGATAAAAAGGTGCATAATATGTTACCAAAATGTCAAAAAATTGACCTGTTCACTAAATCTGCCATTTTCCCCATGGGTGCCCTTTCTCCTTTCCATTTTCTTTCTGCCCTCAAGCCCTCAACCTTTCCTGTTCCTATAAAATCAGTGACTCACTTCTCAGCCAGCGTCTGCTGTTCGTTGATCCCCACATTGAACAGAACGGGTTGCACGCGCAGCAGCATCCCGTTCTGGATCTCTCGTGGCAGCGTGTCGAACATCGCCCCGGGCATTGGGACCCGGACATTGAAGCCGTTCCTGTTTCCTGTGATCACTGGCAGCATGTCTGGGGCAAAGCCCGAAGTTGCCTGGGTAACTTTAAAGGTGACATTTCTCAGGTCCATCACTCCGACACTCATATCCTCCAACATGGCCAGCTCCTCACCTTTAGGAAAAAGGAGTCATCAGAGAAAATTAAGACCTAGACCGCTGACATCATTACATCAACCAAGGATGTTATGATCTTGGTCCTGTCTGTTTGCTTGTCTTTGGACATCTCAAAAACTGCTCAACAGATTTCAGTAAAAGGTTGTTAAAAGTTAGGCCATATCCTAGGGAAGGTACTTAACAAGTTGGTTCATTAATTCTAAAACGGTACAATTTCTACCTTTCTCTGAACTGTTCTTTCACCCAATCTTCAACAAATTTAGTAAATAAAATGTTTGTATGCCCCAATAGGTTTTTATTTAGATTATTTGTCAACACTATACTGTTTTCCTCATCACTGGTTACCAAATATGTAAGTATGACCTATAAAAAAAAACAACTTAACTTCTAAATAGATCATGCAATTAAAATCCGATTTAGCCAGCACACTTACTCTGACACATCCCGCTCATGTTGATTCAATCATGTTTTTATGTATGTGTGGATTTAGGCTAAACCACAGCCTCTTTTAACTAATTAGAATGACTTTCACAATATATACAGTATATATTATCGATATTTTGATGCTGTTTTCTGGAAAGTTTTATAGCCTTTGCCAAGGTGTTAACTCTCTTAGTGTTTTCTATTTTCTGTGTTATGAAACATTTCTTTTGTTTGCACAGACACACACACACACACACACACACACACACATAAAAACACACACACACACACACACACACACACACACACCATAGGTGCTGAGCAGGCTCTCATACTGCACCAGTAAGCCGATGGTGTGTAGCTGCCTGAGGAAGCCTGAGTCACAGAGAGAGTTCCTCAGTTTGATAATGAAGCCGCAGATCAGCGGCGTCAGCTGAAAGAAGAACAACTCATTTCAATACAGCAATAAAAGTGGCATCTTTTTTATGAACATTATGCACACTTTCTAATGGCAAGTAATTATTAAAAACTTAATGGGTATGAAAGACAGAAGAGCTAGAAGGGGAAGGTAGAAGTTGACAGACCGTCTGACAGAATACGACGTCGCGGCGGTACTGCAGGGTGAGGCTCATGGCGATGGTGGGGGCGTTGTCCTGCATCAGCAGAAACACCATGGCCTTCTTGGCTTTGTCGCTCATCAGAGACACACAATCCGTCAGCGTGGTGAGGAGAGGGTACAAAGCATCGCTCCACTCACCTGCAGACATGGCACACAACACTTACTGTAATGCACACTTATACACACACACACACACACACACAGCAACGTGCAGACACGGTGCTTAAAAAGGTTTAATAAAAACATGCATTTGCATTTAAAGACTTATAAGTATACTTTTGAATACATTTGTATTCTCTTTACAAGAAAATGGAGTAATTGCCAGGGGGATCATATTAGAATTTGCGCACAATTTCAAACCTTTTTAATGTTTAATGTTCAATTAATATCAGAAATATATACAAAATATATTTATCTTAGAAATTTCTTGTGACATATTTTTAACACAGGTTGTCCTATATACCCTAAATTTTTTGCATTGTATTGTAATCAATTCTATTTTACACAAAAGTAATACACAACAAAATTCTGTATTTTAACATTTCAAACAATTGAATTGCAAATATACATGTAGCTGCCTGTTTATATTGTAGTGTATATTTGTGTGTACTCCACTTTCTAGCACAGAGATCTTCAACAGGGGGTCCGCTCCTCAGAGTTAGTGCAGGGGGGCTGCTAAATTATTTTAAAAAATTGTTTTTTTTGAAAGTTTCTTTTTACAAAATTTAAATGTGTGAAAATATACTTGAATTAAAAATATCAATAGCAAAGATAAATCAGCCTATTTTTGAAAAACATTTTGACATATTGAAGATAAGTTTACTACATAAGGTAGCCACGATGGTAGCCGTACAGTTAGGCTTAAAGATTCCTTCCACATGTGTTTTTAATATTAAAACATAATGTACAAATAATATTAATTTATTTTCATCCATTGGCCCAAGTTTAATATGCAGCTCAATTGTAAACAATACATGCTGTAGGGGTTCCCTACTCTGTCTCTTTTTCAGCCAAGGGGTCCCTGACTTAAAAAAGGTCCACTGTTCTAGCACATACAGAATTATTTGTTAAGGATATAACGCTCTCACCTGGGGACTTCTTTCCAACATCTGGGCTGTGGTCTACGAGTGAGAGAAAGTAAAGGATGTTAAAATATAGACAGAATCCCACTTCTACCTGTAACTCAGATTTCAAACATGCAGCAACACTGAAGCACTTAACAAGAGTACAAACATAAACCTACATATGTGGTCAACACAATGTGAAAGGCATGCAGGTTTTTTTATGGGAAAATAATGATGATGATGATGATGATGATGATGATGGTGATGAAGGTTTTGTGGTGGATGAGCAGATTTTGGCGATAGTAGAGTAGTGTGTGTGTGTGTGTGTGTGTGTTTGTTTGCTTGTTTGTTTGTGTGTTTGTGTGTGCGTGCACGCGTACCTTTCTTAGTGTTACCCGGCTCCTCATTAGCGAGCAGGAAGACATCCTCAGAGCTACTGTCGCTTTGGAGTCTGTCTTGCTGCAACAGCCTTTCCACCCTCTGGATCACACACTCCAGGCTCTTGTCAACATTTAGCCAAACCTTCCCCTGCACACAAACACATTATGAATGACCATTAAAAAACACATGAATGAATGAAAGAGGCAGATGGACTTTCTCTTACCCACTCCTCCTCCTGTAAATCTCCCTGCATGGAGGCACGCTTGTTTTTACTCCCTTCGTTGCCCTCTGGAGGAGCTGTATGGCGAGAAGGTGAGGTTGCAGCACGAGATGGGAAAGTTGGGTGGCGGGAGGGGGAGTGGGAGTGGGAGGGGGAACGCGATGGGGAACAAGAGGAGGGTGAAAGGGAGGAGGAGGACGGAGACGGGGTGCTCTGCTGAGTGGACTCTGGGCGGGCAGCTGCCAGGGCGAGGATGGCTAAGGACAGTAACTTGGAGTCGCACGCGGTCACTAACTGACGAGTCTGCAAGAGGAGAGGGAGAGGACACAGAGAAGCTGGTAAAGTAGTTATGGTTTGGGCATTAAATAAACTGAAACTTGAGGCAAACAAAATAAAAGTTTATAAACCCGGAAATTAAAAATCAGGGACGAAATGCAGAATACATTTTAACTGTCTGTTAGAAGTGGTTGATGTTATGGTATCACGTTAGGTTTCAGATGCAACGCAACTGTATCTTTCACTGCTCAAAGATGAGAGCAGCAGACATAGGCCCAATTAAATGTAATCAATTGGACCAAATAAATAATAAATTAATTAAAAGGAATTTATTTATCTTGGTGTCAGTGTCTCTAAGACTCAGAGGTTTGCTGACGATGTTGCAGTCTTTGTTGAGTCAAAGACTGAGAACACATTGTTTTATCTGTTGTTCAGTATTTTATATTACTTGTTTTTACTGCACTCAACTGCCAAAATTAAGAAGCAGTTTTCCTTGCAAAAGTTGATCGTTTCTATTAAGGTTGAAAGTTGAGATCAAATTTCAAGAGAGAATCAGTGAAAGCCAGAAGCAGAGGGATAGAAAAAAGTGAGAACCAATAGAGAAGAAACTGCAGTGCTATGTAAATAATACATCAGTGCTCTCTAACTCAGTGCTCTCTTACTTTCTCTGATAAGATGGACAGTGTTCTCTCCAGAGCGTTGGGTGAGCGTTCCTTGGCAGCTCGAGACAGACGTTCAGTGTAGTAACACACTTGTGTCTTAAGAGTATTTATTTGACCAATCAGCTCCTTTGCTTTCACCACATCCTGAGGCTGGTATGCCATTCCTTTAGAGCCAGAGCCAGCAGAACTTGATGGTGATAAAGAAGATAAATTGTGGAACATAGCAATGACAAAAAACACACACAAAATGTACGTTTGTACAATACACCATACGTAAATACACTACACGTAATCTCACCTTTCCTCCTCAAAAGTGCTGAGTGAGGAAGGCAAAATCAATAACAAAATAAGATTTGATTATTAAAAAAATTGATTACTTATAGAATCAAACACTACCATGAAACTATTTTCTGCTTGGCTACTCACTGTTTCCTTGCTTCTTCAAGCTTGTGCAGCATTTTTCGGAGACCGCAGCCTTTAAAGCCTTGATGATGTGCTGCAGGAGCACCAATAGTCACAACATCGTATGTCCGGTCTGATCAGAGGAAAGTTATGAAGAGGACGCAATGAGATACCGAACAAACATCATCATTTAAACCTTGGACAGAAATAGGCATGCGGTGCAAATACCTACCATAGCCAGACACACCCTGTACTCTCATCCTCTGGATGTGCAGGTTAGTAGGAATAAACTCCAACTTCCTCTCAGCTTTCAAAGTACTAGACTTAAATGAAGGACCTGGGAGGGCGAAGAAAGGAGGAAAGAGGTTCTTCGTATCTGTACATAATGGGATATTTATTTACATAAATGTATGTTTAGAAGATGTTGCAGTGCCTAGTTTGTGCAATTTTACATTTATTTATTTTTACTTGAAGGGGCACTCAACAATTTAGTCTTGGGGAAAAAAGGGATTCAAGGGTCAAATTCAATGGAGGATGAGAACCGACGTTTCAGTCCCTAATAGGGGTCAAGCTCCAAAAACACTGGATTCTACACTTCCCAAAAACATGTTTTTGTTAGAGCCTTCCTAGTACTCCCTGTGAATATGATCTATCTGAATTGGTTGAGTTCCCCTTTAAAAATCATGTGTAATCAATAGCTTGTGGTTCTAACCTTTGTATTCGTGCAGGTCACTTATGGTCTCCTGATAGGTGAGGATGATGGTCTGATACTGCGTGATGATCTGCCTCCTGAGGTTCTCCCAACATGCCGACAGCTCGCCCAGTTCCTCCAGTTCACACACCCTGCACATCACACACATGCGTTTACAATCAACACATCCAGCTGATGCACTGATGATCTCACAGCTTGAAGTTAGTGCACCTTGTTCAGTTAACCTGCACCTCAGCAGGTCCAACTTCTCAAATCACCCACACTACAAGCAACCATTAGTAGAAATGGCAACAGTGGCAGTTGTAATGATAATGTTTCTATTATTACATGATGCTGACAAGATAATAGAGTACATGAAGAATATAAAAGTTCATGATGTATCACACACTCTTCAGTTTAATGTCTTCCAAGGAGACACATTAGGAAAATTATGATTTACAGACTTTTCCATGTGTTATTATTAAACTTTTTGCATAGATTGATATTATACTGATTACTCATTTTCTGTACTACTCTGTAGTGCTGAAACTGTCTCCTTGTGTTCAAAGTAAAAATCAACTTTGTTTTAAGTTCAGTGGTCTCTGTCTATTCTTGATAATGTTATTATTCTAACACACAAATAAAAGAAAAGAAAGATGGAAAAGAAAAGTACAAAAAAAGACCAAAGACTGTTAAAGGTGAGATTGCTGGCTGAGACCGAACCAATCAAAGTCAAATCAACAACATTGGGACAAATTGTCTGGAGATTGGACCCAAGGCCGAGACCGGACTCAAGTCCTGCAGCCCTGACAACGAGTAGCAAGTAGACGTTGCTTTGCTTTAAACTAAGAGTATCTGCTCCTGATCAATAATATCAAGCTCATTTTCAGACGTTACCTAACAGCGTCTTCCTCCAGAAGCAGCTTGACAAACTGTCGAGGAATATGCAGGGAGAGAACACTCTCCGCCATCTGCTCCAGGACCCGAAGGTGGTTGCCGTCCGTGGTGGGGAGCCGGTACATTCGTGACATCACGCCCCCAAACACTGAAGCAGACCCAAACATTCAATCACAGCCGTGAATCAACATGACATGACATAGTCATATGGGAAGTATAAGTATGATATTTACTTCTTATAGACACACTCACCAGCCTTTAGCAGTGGGTCTTTACACAGAGATGAAGACTTGGATTTAATGCCCATGGATTCAGTCAGGCTTTCATCAACAGGGAGAACCATCTGATACACACACAGAGATCTGTTGATCTATTTTTTTAAACAATATAACCAGAAATAGGCGGAGGGCAGAGATACGTAGCCAGGCAAAACAATATGAGGTTAAAAACATTGTTTAGGGCTGACACTATTATATTTATTATCAATTATTTTGCACATTATTCTGTTAATGTCTTGATAATTGTTTGGCCTAAAAAACGTAAAAATAAAACAGTGAAACATGCCCATCACAGTTTTTCAAAAGCCCAAGGTGATGTCATCAAATTGCTTGTTTTGTCTGACCAACAGTCAAAAAGTCAAAAATGTATATACACTTATCAAAAAAAAGATGACAAAGAGCAAAAAATCCTCACAATTGAGAAGCTGAAACAACGGAATATTTAGTATTCGCTAGGAAAAAGGCTTGAATGATGAATCACTACTAAAACAATCCATAAACTGAATGATCATTTCAGTTTGAATAATTCCTTAAGAAAAAAAATATTTCAGTCCTGACAAGGGCTTGGTCAATACTTTTATGGCACCAAATGAAATACCCCGATCCTATTCCCATCGAGTATCAAAATTTTTTTTATTTTTTGGTACCAAATTTTGGTACATGAGAGCGCGTAATCACAAGTTTATCTGTCCTCTTTGCCCTCTCTGCATATTGAAAGAGAACGGAGCTCCGACACACACACACGCATGCGCGCACGCAGAGGTGTGGACGGAGCATAGACTGTACGTCGGCTTTGCAATTTTGTTGAAGTCACAGTGAGTCACGGCAATGGCGATGAAGTGGTTTCAAGTGTGGTTACAGTTATTAACGTAGACAGCGATATGATATTAATGGCGAGGCGAAAGCGGTCGCGGTGCTGTTCCCTGAACGTTAAGAAAACTTTAAAAACCTAACCAAAACCTAACCTTCAGGGAATCTTCAGGAACGTTGCCCTGATGTGCCCTGATGACTGATTGACAGGCTGAGGTTGTAAGGCAAGGCAACTTTATTTCTACAGCACCTTTTCAGCAATTGGGATTGACACCAATGCTGAGTATCTGACTGGCGCACCCCTATCGAAAAGCACAATCAGTGTTATTAATGTTACTCTGAGTGAGCAGTGTTACCAAATTGTTTTTAATTTTGTTGGAATGGATTTTAAAACATGTGTTATTGAAAAAGGTATTGTTAGGAACCGGTATCAAGACTGAGGTATCAAAATTGGCACCGGATCAAAAGATTTTGAACAATGCCCGCCCTAGTCCCGACTCATCAGAACTTTTCAGAGTAACTCACCCTTCCATTCACAGTGTCTCCTCTCTGTAATCTTGCAACAGGAGCTCTCTGCTCGCGCTTCTCTTCTATCTGCCAGGCAATGACGGTGATGTTCCCTACGCGCTCGTTCTCTGCTGACCTGAACCACGGGGACATTAAGTAAACTAAACATCCCTGATCCCAAATCCAGCAAGCAGTGGCTATCATTGTGTCACTGATAGAGGGAAAAGGCACAGTGTGTTGTGTGTTACCTGAGAGTCAGGTGCAGTCTGTGGTGCTTGTCCTGCAGCAGTTCTTTCACAGAAAACATGGATGAACCAAGCATGTACATCTGTCACATAAAAGCACACACAACCCAAGGAATTAGGTGATAAGTGCAGACTACAAAGGATTTTGTAGATAGGAACTTTACTCACTTCCTAAAAGGGAAATTTGAAAACAGTGGAGTCAAGTGTTTTTTCAATAAATGATTCTTGTATTGGGGTTTACCGTGCCCTGTGTGCGGTCCTTTACATCGTAGACAGAAAGCTTGACCTGAGTCTGCTGAGTGATCAGAGAGTCTTGAAAGAACGCCACACTACTCAGGAAGATGGGGTTACTGGTGCCCTGAAGACAGAGAGAGAGAGAGAGAGAGAGAGAGGGACAGAAAGAGAAAGAGGTGAAATGGTTCGGATTTCTCCAACAGCAGACAGGAAGCCAGGGAAAGCGAACAGTGGTGTACCTCTATGATTTCAGTTTGGGCGTGCTTGGTCCAGAAGGCCTGGGGCGGAGTGGTGCAGCTGATGGCGACGAAGCTGGTTGGCTTACGGTCCAGAGAGGGAGTGACTAGCTCGCTGCAGGCTGCACCAACACATAAACACAGAAAGAGGTTACTAACTTTAGAATTTAATGGTGAGATGGCCACTAATCCTGGGTCATGGGAGGAATGTAATAGAGTATTTGTGAGTTGTTAGTACTTGATGAGCAGCAGATGTTTACAGTGATGCTTTCAGATTAAACAAAGGATAAAAAAAATAAAACAAGTCCACACAAAAGATATAGTCACCTCTTGAACCAATCAGTGACGAGACAAAGGATCCTTTAAAGCAGCCTTTATAGGCAGCTGAACAATATTTAAACATTGATGGATTGTCACCTACAATTAACACGGTGAACATGTTAACAATATTATCATTCATTTGGAGTTGTGTTTCTAAGTGAATTTAAATCCAATTTTCATTTTAGGTTTGAGGAAACATCTTTAGCTTCTAATTGCTCCGCTCCACCAGATAGTAGTTAACTTTGTTTGTTTTGGTTGCTGGGCAGGTAGAATTCCATTCCTTTATCAGAACCTTTCACTGAAAAACTCCTACTGTGCCTGAAAAAGACCAACAACAGTGAACTAAAACATTAAAGTTGGGCTGTAAAACCAACAATAAATAAACTAAACTAAAAATCAAAAGATGATAAAAATCTGAAAGGGGAAGTGCAGAGTTAGGCAATAATTATTTGACGGTGTCACTACCAGTGGCTGCCTTCACATTAGACATAGTCATCTGTTCATGTAAAAATATTGATTATTGCAGCCTTTAAAGAATATGGCTTAATTTTCTAGCATTTTATTTACTAGTCATCAAAAAATCAAAGGACCAAACAAATCCAACAATGCATTTGGCCATCTCTCAATACTTTCCACCTTAACTACCTTGTTTGTTAATACTAAAGACTTCTTTATAAAGGTCACAGATATAAAGTTATAGAGAAACAAAAAAGAAAGTTCAGTAATCTTGTAGTAGTTGTAGAACTACTACAAAGAACTGCTACCAACTACTATTTCTTTCTATTTTTGTTATTTCCACTCTTCATTCTAACCCCAACCGGTCGTCAGACACCACCTACCAAGAGCCTGGGTCTGTCCGAGATTTCTGCCTTAAAGGAAGTTTTTCCTCGCCACTGTTGCACTGTTGCTTGCTCTGGAGGAGACTACTAGAACTGTTGGGTCCTTGTAAATTATGGAGTGTGGTCTATCTGTAAAGTGTCTTGAGATAACTCTTGTTATGAATTGATACTATAAATAAAATTGAATTGAATTGAATTGAATTGAATTAATCTTATAAAACAGTTGGGCAATGTAGTTTCAGCAAACAGCTCAAACAGAATTTAAAAGTGCATTTGACAGGGACTATTTTTTCAACTGTTGACTAATACACATTTGGTGAAATATTGAGTTTTAACTGCAGCAGGTGTAGGTGGGATTGACTCAAAATAAACTACCATGGCCATGCCAGCCAATGCAACAGTGTGGCTCACTAATGGGCTTTATGTGTTCAACAACGGAGCAGAATAAGCTGTTTCAGGCTTTGGATGCACAGACAACACTTGCCGGTGTAGTCAGTGTACCTACAGGGGTCAATTCAGTGTTGTTTTTGGTAAGGTCATGATTGATTAATGCTCAACTTGGTGTGTATGAAGCGGACTCTGTTAATATACGGTGCATATTTCAATTCTAGGTAGAGGACAAAGACTGATCCGCATGGCGTGTGCAGCAGTGTATCCATGGCTTCCTTTTGAACTTACCAACACTAAACTCCAGAACAGGCTCATCCGGATCCTGGCTGTTGCCTGTAGGACAGAGAAAAAAGAGACAAAGCTCTTTTTTAACCAACTGCTATTTCATCACCAATGAAGTAAACAGGTTACCATGGGAGCAGTTACTTAGTTACCCGAGAGAGCCAGCCCCATCATCTCAGCTGAGAGATCAAATGTGTTGGCCCGGTAGACCGACCACGGCCGATGGCGGGGGCTGCGCTCCTTCCCGGACATGGTGGGTTCACGTCAGGGCTGGGGATGGATTTTAGAATAAAAGGACTGAAGAGCAGAACGATGTCGAGCAGACTCAAAATCCAAACGTCTGTCACGTCAGTTTTTTGAGATGTAAGCTTGTGGGCTCCCTTGTGTTGACCTGAGAGGTCACACGTTTATCAGTGATAAATCTGAAAGAAAGCCAGACAAAAACAACAAAGTGATCATCTGAGACACACTAGACATCTTCAGTTCTTTGATAGTGATGTCATCCTTTCATTGAGATGGCAGCTGAGCTCAGAGACATTAGACAGAATTAGAGAACTGCTTGTAATTAGACATGCTGGTTGCTACTGACTGCATACATGCTCAGCATCACATTACAGTCTTCAACAAGGTTGAGCAATGAACTGATTTAAGGTGACTGTCTGCTTTGGCATGACGCTTCAATCTGGGATGAGCAACGTTTGAGAGTTGAGCAGTTTACTGTCAGTGCACGGCTTATCTCTTTTCCTCTATAATGTGTTAATATAGGCAGTGGAAAAAAATCAGTGGGGGAAAAGTGTGACTTTTCACACAGCTGTAGGAAAGGAAACAGAGCTGCAGCAGACTGAATATTCACCTTCTATCTCCTGATGCTATTTGTGCTTTTCCTGTGTTTTTTCTTCTTTCAGACACTGCGGAAATGGTCTCAGACAGCTTTTCAACTATCTAATGTTATAGTCCGGCCTTTTATTGCCTTGTTACTGTACGTGAAGATTTTTAGTTTGAGGTCCAGTGTGTCTTAACAGTGCCAATAATCCTGTGCAAAGCACTTCTAGTAGCCACTAAAGGAAACAAAACTTTTTTTAATTAATACGCTGCTTCTGTGGAAAAAAAAACAGGATGTCATAAAAACAATTAATCTTGTGAGGAGCATGCATTTTTGATACACCTGTTCTTTAAATCTTTGAGTATAATTAAAACTCTCAAAATGTCACATAAATGTGCCATTAAAGATTACATAACTTGACATTCACAAACAAGACATTTTGACCTGCCATTGGTTTCGACACAAAAGGATAGGGGCCCAATCCTAATCACCAAGAATCATCCTCTAGGATGAATATAAATACAAAACTTGATCGTAATCTGACCCACAGTTAGCAAGATATGCTGCTGTAAAACAAACTGAGATGATGTTAGACAATCTGACTAAAAATGCTCCACATCTCTTTATAGTCAATATCCCTGGATTGCTCCGGTGCTGCAGGAAATTCTTAATTTTTGTTTTGAGGCTTTTCCCTTTATTACCTAGAGACAGTGGATAGGCACGGAAGGGGGAGAGAGATGGGGGATAAACGCAGCAAATGGCACCCGGACAAATCCAACTATTTTGCAGCAGCTCTGTGCGGAGTTTAAAACCGCACATGACGATTCTAATTGGTTTAATAAAATGCCATTAAACCAGAGCACGTTTTCCTCCCACCAACACACATTGTTACTAATTTTGGATGACGATAAAAAGAGCCACAGCATAGAGGGCTCCTTACGAAATAACACTGAACCTGCCAAATCAAATACCAACAGTGAGAGAACAGGAAACTGAGGCTGTGCCAAGTGTGGCACACGGTGCAGCTGTTAAGTGAAACACTGGTGTAAGTGTGCAAATCAGAATCTGTCAGTATATTGATTTAGCAAAGCACAACTAAGCACAAACATGAACCACAGAAGAAGTTAGACGTAGAGGAAGAGGAAAGGTACACTCTAAAAAATAAAGCATTGGGTCTACAAAAAAAAACATGTTAACGTTTTCCACTAGAATATTTAAGTTAAGA
>NC_048417.1:11348738-11356606 GCF_013103735.1 Etheostoma cragini
GATTTTTTATTTCACAACAATGTATATATTTAAGTAATGACTAAAGGTCCCCTGAATTAGTTTTTAGAGTGTAGAAAACAGAAAAATGGAAAGAAATACTGTGCAGCAAGTGGTCTGTTAAGTAACCTCAGGGGGAAGGGTGCTTCAAATTGCCCTTAGAGGTAAATATTTACATTTCATGTGGCGTTTCAGACTGAGTTAACAATTCCATTTTAGTGCTTGTGTGCGTGTGTGGCCACACAAATAACTTGACACGAACTTGCCTGTGCGCAGAGTAATCAGCTAGAATAAATGTCTCTCCTTCTCAACCCTCATGTGCATTACCCACAGACCTGGTAAACCTGGGTGTATCTGGTACTGAGTGTTTGTCTGACTTGTGTGTGTGTTTCTGTTTATTTGACACTACAGTGAAAGTAGAACAAATGTGCGTTCATGCCTAGGCTTCAACCATCGGTGGTCTATTTTTACACCTGAATCTTTTTTTGACGTCACACACCTCGCACAAATGATGAAATCCCCCAGTGACACATACCACACACACACACACATTCAAAGACATCTGCATAGTCACATACACTAAATGCAGAGTGTGCTCATGATGCTCTTTGCCAGTTTAATCTCTGTTTTGGCACCTTCATGTGAGACTAAAACAGATGACAATTGTAGCGTGGAAGCTCTGCCTCATTAGGCTGTGTGGGAGTTAGAATCAATGGGAGCTGTCTTTTAAAATGCTGTAATCTCCACTGCCTGGGGCACCGTGAGAAGCTCTCTAGGAAACCCACAGCAGATCTAATGGAAAGCCACGGGTAGCCACGGATCATCATCATCATCACCATCATCATCATCATCATCACATCTGTCTGACAGTCAGCTACATGCATTCTGCTTGAAAGGAGACAAAAAAGGCCTGCGAGTGGTGCTGAAACGTCATTAAACTGAACTCTGAACAAAAAACAACTCCTTCCTTGGGACATTCTGAACTTGTGATGATTCGCCCTCTATGCACTTTAGCATATGCACTTTACGACATGCACTTTCCTACATGCATTTTACTAGGCCCTTTTGGCACTGATGCATCTCATAATTGTTAATTGTTTGCTGTTATTCTTGCTCTCTAATAATGTATGCCTACTATTTATAACCTGTATGTTGTAAGAACTTTAATACAGCTCTTAAAAAAAAAAAGATCAAAAAAGATTAGCAACCCTTTTGGTGACGGAATTGGTGACAATTTGCTGACTGAAAAATGGCAAACCTTCACTGGTTCCAGCTTCTCAAATGTTTTTCTTTGTTTTCATATAATTATGAACTAAATTTGTTTGGATTTTCAACATTTGAAGACGCTCTTTGCCATGTTGTGTGTGCAATGTGCAATGACTATCCCAAAGTGACATCTTCAAAATGTTTGGGTTTTTGCAGTCCAAAACTCAAAGATATTTGATTTACAATGATATAATAAAATGGTAGCCATGCAGCAAGAAATCTAATGAAGTGGTAGAAGGAAAGAGAATAGAGAAGATGCAGGTGGTACTCGTGGTGGTAGAGAGTCATCTGGGCCGGCGTGGAGACAAAAATGAGCCAGTTAGTGAGGCAGTCGGCCCACAGCTGGCCCCCTGCAGATGCTGTCAGCACCGGCTGCACTGCAGTGTCTCTCTCTTACAGACGTCCTCTTCCTCACCTCCCCTCATCCCCTAAATCTCTCCCCTTCTTCTGCTCTGACATAATCCCTTCCCTCGTCTTTTTGTGCCCCAGCCATCTCCCTTTCCTGTGTCCCCCTGAAAAGGCAGTGTCCCTCTCAATTTCAATTACTTGATGCAGAAATGTCTGGCGTAACCATGGACACATGGAAAGCTGACTCTGTCCACACATCTATAAATTGTTTTTGGATCCGATTGATTAAAGAGAAACAGCTTACACGCACGTACCCACACATGCGCGCGCATACACACACACACACACACGAACATGAAGAGGAATTAACTTTACGCATAAAGAAGCTCTTGTTACCCAGACAGCTGAGCATGAGAAAGAAGCCATTGATGACGATGATGATGACGATGACGATGATGGTGATGAACTCTTGTATATGATGCTACAGGACCACACGCACAGTTACAGTGACACTGTATGTGTGTCTTTAGGTATCAGGGGGGGTTCATTTAGGTTTAACAAAATCTCCACAAGAAACAGGTACGCCAAGCAGACACAGATGCAAGAGACAGAACCAGAGGAAACAGTTAGAGGTGAGCCACAGGAAGAGTCATTTAGTTCCCTTACTGTTACGAAAATAAAAAACAAAATTATGATTAAACAGATGACGTCTAATCCGTTCTGCTCTGTTGGGAGCATCTGGGGCCCTAGTAATGTACCATGCGTGACACTGCTTCATAAGCAACGTATCCGGGTTTAGATGTAGCAAGTATAAAAGAAAACTAAGCGTAATATTATTCGCCAATCCTACATCAACGCCATCCTGGCCTTCTGTAAACCTATAAAACAGGGTGTCATCCTCTCTGTTTACCAGACTGGGTGCGTGGAAATGAACACACAAGAGGTCAGAGCTGTCCAATTGAAATCTATTATGGCAGCAATTGGCCAATAATATTGTCATTATCAAGTCAAGTGTGGATACATATCATTCACTGACACTGGGACAATAACAACTATTGCGTCATGATATCTGCTGATGCTCCTTCAGTGAGGCTGCTGCATGGTGGTGCAGGACGTTCAGAACAATTAAAGACACGCAACGTTAAGGAATAAAAACAGATGAATCGACATTTCAGATATTGCTATGGCTGTTAACATGTCTTCTTCTGATTCTGCTGGGAGGAGCTGTTCTCTCCTTACGACAGCATCTATCTGTGTGAACAAACGCCCTCAATGAACCGATACATGTTCAGATGTCAAATGAGAAACACAAGCAATGATAAATATATCATACCGTTTAGAGAAATACGAAGGTTTCCTTTCCTATAGATGCGCATCCTGGTTGCTTCTCGACGATGTCTGCAGTCAAGACGCCCTGACTCCCTCTGACACATCGAGACGTAATACCTCCGCTGCATGCATGTTATCCTCTCTCCACTGGGGGGCGCTGTCGGCATGGGGGCGACTGTACCGAATAGTCTATAGTACCACCAGAAATAACCTCACAAGCGCAACACAGCATGGCTGCAGGTGGGTGGAGGACTGTACGTAGATGGATGAGGCGTGGGTATTCGTACATTGCGCAAAATAACCTGATTATGAATACTAATGGGAACACAAGTTAGGCATGTTAAATGTAATACACACTCTCTGTAAGTATCAATTCTTTTGGCTTTCTCATTTTTTGATTTTCAACATGTTGTTGTCTGGCATATAAATGTCATTTTGACTATTGCAGTTTTTATTGTAAGTCAAAGGGAGAAAAGAAAATAGGACTTGCTTTTTTAAAAAACTAGACAGGAGATTCAGCTCCCCCTCCCCTTAGCAGTACATTCACTGAATCATTATTCATAGAGATACTAAATCATAATTTTGAGGTAATACGTTAAAATTATGATACAATTCTAAATTATTGTGTGTAAAAGTAGGAAATAATTTTAAAAAACTGTAAGTGAAAATGAAAAATTACCAAGTTACTATTCAGACTTTTAAAATGATTTCAAAACCAATAAATAAATCCACTAAATTGTTTTTAAAAATGAATCTTATTATTGAAAAGTTGGAATGATAGATAAAAACTACCGATAGCCATTCAGCTTTTTTACTATGCAACAATTGCTTTATATGTATGTGTTTGTTTTTCTGTATTGTTTGTTTATTTTATTTTCATATTTGTTGTTTGTGTGTTTATGTATGCACCTTTCACTAAGACAAATTCCGCATAAGTGTACTTATTGTAGCAATAAAACCCTTTTTTTTAAATTCTGAAACAGAATGAGATACTAAGTTAAAAACTGTAACTACCTACATGATGGGAAACTTTACTATTATGGGAAAATGTTGTCATTGACATTAAATGAAACTTAAAATTACATGTTTCCTTTATAGTGGAAATGGGCTTTAATGCTGAGAAGAGAATCCGACTAATGGGCGAATGATGCTGCAGAATTGACTGTTTAAATGTGTTGTGATCGGTGTTGAATGTTAGAGGTAAACATAATACAAAGGTAAACGTAATGTAAGTCAAGAAATATGGTATGTTTTCATTTATTTACATATTGAAATGGCCACACTATAGCCTACCAATTAACCTCTGCAGACTGTGATACATAAACCACTCTTAGATAAATTCAAGATTCAAGATTTTTTTTATTGTCATTCAAAAAAACACGTTGGGAAGTGCAGTGTAGAACGAAATTGCGTTGCATTGGACCACCATAAAAAAGGACATAGAAACCCACAAAAAATGCAGTTATAACTAATGTAAAAATACAATATGTAAATAAGATAGCCAGTATATAAAAAAATATGAGCGATGAAGAAATACACATGTAGCCTATATAGACGCATATCCCACACATTCCTTTACATATACACACATCACATGCACAAATACTGTACATCCCACCTTATCTCAGTTCACAGTGTGGTGCTATTCAACAGTCTGTTTGCAGTCTTCCTCAGGCTGCGATGCCGCCTGCCTGAGGGCAGCAGAGAGAACAAACTGGGCCAAAGGTGTGTAGAGTCCTTGATGATTTCTTTTCTCTTGAAAGGCCACGTTGTTCGGCCAGGTTTTAACGGAAACGGTGTGTCAACCGAAACTCAAGAGTGGTCCCTGAATGTTCCACAGAAACACCGCGCCCCACCCTTTTTTATCTGCATCAGGTGACACCCAATCGTAGCAGTGCTCCAGGGCTCGGGGCCGCGCCCGGCCTGTATCGGAAATCGTGGACGCGCTGCAGGTAAACGCAGGTGTGTTATCCTGCAATTGTAAGTAGACTCTGTCATCCGGACCACAACTGTGGTGAGACAAGTTCATTAAGGATTAACTGTTGCAGATGGAGTATGAACAGGCGGGAAAATTAATGATATAATTATTTTTTTTTGTTGCGAAGCTGAGTTTTCTCTCACCTCAACTGCTTTTTGGCTCTGAAGTTGGATGGAGTGATTGGTATTTACATCGATCTGGAACTGTGTAGGAAAGCTGTGGGTTTTTGTGCACAATGGATTCAAGCATTACAAGGCGAACTAGAGTTTTACTCATTATTTTCACCTTTTCAAGTCTTCTGCACGATTCTAGAGGGGATATGCCAACCATACAAACCCGCGGAATTGTCACGATTTTGCCCCCGGTTAACCCCGAAAATGCCCCCCAGGCCTTCACAGACGCGGCACAGGAAAAAATGCCAGTGTTTACTATGAATTACGAAAGAATACAGTTACCATTTGAGATTACTCTTTGGGTATTGCTGGCTTCATTCGCAAAGATTGGTGAGTAATAGTAACATATGCTGAAGGTGGTGGTTTTATTGACACTGAGCTCAAATCTAGCTACCTTATTATTTTATCAGTAACCTGTGTAACATTTTCATAGAACTAAAGTTAGCCTACATGTCTTTTCTCAGGTTTCCATGTGTACCACAAGATAACAATCTGGGTACCAGAGTCATGCCTTCTGATCAGCATTGGTCTGATAGTGGGTGGCATCATGTACTCTGTCCATGAGGAGCCCCCTGCTGTGCTCTCCAGAAATGTCTTCTTCCTCTACATGCTGCCGCCTATTGTCCTTGACTCGGGCTACTTCATGCCAACCAGGCCTTTCTTTGAGAACATCGGCACGGTCTGTTAATATCAGCCACGGTTTCCTAAAACAGATTCAACGTCTTGTTCTCACATAAAGACAGTGTGACAGTTTCTGTTTTGTGTTTTCAGGTGTTGTGGTTCGCAGTGGTGGGGACTCTGTGGAACAGTATCGGCATTGGCATCTCTCTGTTTGCCATATGCCAGATTGAGGCGTTTGGTTTGCAGGATATCAACCTGCAGGAGAACCTGCTGTTTGCCACCATCATCTCGGCCGTGGACCCTGTGGCCGTGCTGAGCGTGTTTGAGGACACGTCTGTGAACGAGCAGCTCTACATCGTGGTGTTTGGAGAATGCCTCTTCAATGATGCTGTCACTGTGGTGAGTGGGCAGAGGCAGAAGCTGTGAAAGTGTTTGACTTTTTGACACTTTTTGAACAGCAGACTTTGATTAAAAAGTTGATTTGAGCGTCAAAAACATATAAAGTGCAGAAAATTATAGGCTGCTTAGCCAAAATGGTTTCAAATGCCTTGAAATGGCATCCAAAACCTGAACCACATGGGAAAAACGGTCAATTACCAATCGAATGGATCAAAGAATAGCCAAAATGGCAAAGTCTCAACCATTGATCAGCTCCAGGAAAATCAAAGAAGACTTGACTACCTGAGAGTACTGTTACAATCAGAAGAAGGCTATGTGTAGTAAAACTATCAGCTAGAAGCCCCTGCAAAGTCACATTGTTGATAAAGGACATGTACTGAACAGGTTGACATTTTCCAAAGGACACATTGACTGGCCAAAGCAAAATTATGAAAACATTAGTGAATGTGCAGTGTTCCCAATGCATTGATATTATAGAATTAAAAGCTTTTCTTAGGATTTTGAGCATTATTCAGTTTTTTAAACACACTATTATTCTGAACATAGCTGTGGACAGTATGTGAGCCTGCTCCACCAACTGAGCCAAGTGTTCTTAACTGACACGTGTTCTTAGCTTTGATATTGCAACCCTTTTGTTTAGTTCACAGTAGTGATACAGAAAGGGAGGACAAACAATTACCCAGGATACTGGGAAAGCCATGGCATGGTCAGGATAGAGAACCTTTTGTTGCAGAATTGCACCCATCAAACAATATGTAATATTTGCCAAAATTAGAAATACTTGTGGTGAGAACTGCAGTCAATAGTTAGGTTGAAAGTAACAGTTGAGACAGTTGAGTCCTGCAACGGCCCAGGTTTCAAATTGACCTGTGGCCCTTTGCTGTGTGTTATCACACACATCTCTATCTCTCTCTCTCCCCCTTTCATACCTATCAACTGTAATAAAGGGAAAAGCCCCAAAAATAATCTTAAAAAAAAGGTTCCTGTTTGGCTTGTCTCTGATTTTTCAATGGTTTGTTAAGGGAATTTGAAAAGCATTGTGAGACTTTGGTTTTGGTCTTCTCATGGGATTTGTTGACAAAAAAATAGAATATCACGACCAGATGTATTCTTTAAATGAGCCATTTGCTAAGTAGTTTTACTCATTAAGGACTTTATCAACACTGTTTGCTGCTGGGAATTTTTTTCAGCCAATCGCTACTAGTCAGTACTAGTAGTAAACCCCTTCCTTGATCCAAATAAGATCCTAAAATGTTCCCTGCCAGTTAAACTGTGACCCAGATAGTCTCTGACCAACTTAAAGGAAACCTTGAAAGGGCTCTATGGTATCTTGCCTTTGCCTCAGGTTTCACATAATTTTCAATATCTACAAATTATTAGCTTTTTCTAAAAATCTTGATAGTCGTGGGCAGTCAGACAGAAGATGTAAAACAGTGCCGTTGTCATAAAAACAGCAGTGAGTTGTTAGAAGTATCAGTGGAATACGAGGAAAAAGAACAAAAGTCAGTTGTTCTGGCGAATTCTCTTTTTCCATGAGTCATTAAGCACACATGGTGAAATGAGATTATCAAATTGCAAACAGTGCAGAGTAAATATTTCAATAAATCACCGTCATCTGTAACTGTGTCATTAGAGGCCACAGCCCTCGTCTTCTCACAGTGATGTTTGGCTGCATGAGTGTTTTAGCATGTATATGTGCATGTTTACAGGTGATGTACAACTTGTTCAACTTTGTGGCATTGATGCCAGAGGTGGAG
>NC_048417.1:11356616-11392941 GCF_013103735.1 Etheostoma cragini
TTTTCCTCGGGGTGGGGAGGGTCTTTGTGGTGGGGCTCGGTGGGATGGGCTTCGGCATTCTGTTTGGCTTCGTGGCCGCCTTCACCACAAGATTCACCTTCAAGGTCCGAGAAATTGAGCCACTCTTCATATTCATGTACAGCTACCTGGCCTATCTGGTGGCCGAGCTCTTCAACATTTCTTCCATCATGGCGTGAGTAGATTAAAAAAAAAAAAAAAAAGGTTCAGGTTAAAATATTGAAAGTTACAAGGTTACAGCAAAAAACACATCTGCAGTTTATGTTTTTCTGCAGCATTGTGACCTGTGCTCTCACCATGAAGTACTACGTGGAGGAAAATGTGTCCCAGCATTCCTGCACAACCATCCGCCATGTTGTCAAGCTGCTTAGCTCAATCTCAGAGACGCTCATCTTCTTCTTCCTAGGGGTCGTTACCATAACAACAGACCATGAGTGGAACTGGGGCTACATCCTGTTCACATTGCTGTTTGCTTTTGTATGGAGAGGTCTCGGTAAGGAGAGTTTACGAGTTTTTTTTTTTTTCAAAATACTGTACACTATATCTACTTGCTGTAAAGCATACTGAAACAGTCTTGATACTTTAAAAAAGAGAGGGCACCGAAACACTTTTTGTCAGCCTGGTGTTATGTTGCTCTTTAAAGTTCTCATATTGTGCCCATTTTCCGGTTCATAATTGTATTAATATGTTGAACCAGAATAGCTTTTACGTTTATTTTTCAAAAAACACTAGATTTTGGTTGAACTGTACATTGCTGCAGCTCCTCTTTTCACCCTGTGTTGAGCTCTCTCTCTGGCATCTCACTTCTGTTCCATCTTTGTTGGGAGTTGCACATGCTCAGTACCTTGGTAAGCACTGCTAATAGTCAGTTGCAGAGGATGAGGGCGTGCTACGCCAGCAGCTAGGTGAGCATTATAACGTGTGTTACAAAGTGACGCACATTTGTCACCGAAGTAAAGGCTGGATAAAAATAGAGGTGTTTGGAGCAGTTTGTGACCAGTGTTTTCTGTTGGCAATAGTAAGTCCCTTTGGGGTTGACTTTGGGCTTATTCACTTTGTAAACGTATAATGCACAGAAAAAGATATATAACACAATAAAGAAAAAGGGGAAAAAATAACCCCAAAACATAATATGAAAACATTAAAGCTGCAGTCATTGAGCTATATGTGATTCTTTTATTTATCACTTTGGGATGCAGAAAAGCTGCAAACACAACATATATGAGTTGGTGCAGCTTCAAATAACATCCTGACATTGTTCTTTCTTTCTTACCAGGTGTTTTGGTGCTAACTCAGATCATTAACCCTTTCCGCACCATCCAGTTCAACTTTAAAGATCAATTTGGTCTGGCCTACAGTGGTCTGCGAGGTGCAATTTCATTTGCCTTGGCCTTCACGCTTCCTGAAAACATTGTCCGCAAGCAGCTTTTCGTCACTGCCACCATTGCTATCATCCTATTCACTGTTTTTCTTCAGGTATGAGAGTGTCTGTGTATTTTTTAAATATTTAACAGTTTGCTGCGAATCATTCATGTCTTTCAAACTTGTATAAGCATGTATATGTATACGTATGTATGTATGTGTGTATATAGTGTTTGTATGTATGCACATATATATATGCATATGTCTTAGTAGTAAAACTACTAATAGAAACAAACGGATAACCAATAAAAAAATAGTCTCAGTCAGAAAGAAACAGAATTATGCCCTGTGTCATGATTTTTCCTTGGAACACACCACATGATTTAAGGTCCATCAGAATTGATATAGTTCTCTAACAAGTTGTGCAGGTTTTGGATATGATGAACTTGCATTCCAACTCAATGTCAGACCAATTTCCAATCAATATGTCATCTTTTGTCATCTCAAAACAACCCGAAGCTGCTGCTATAAGGACTCCGGATAATGTACCTTCTACTTCAATTAATGCCCAATATTTTGAAAGTAATTTGGGATTTTTAAAGTCTTTTTCTTGGTTCTGTTGAATCAGTGATCTATTCTTCTCTCCTCCACAGGGCATCAGTATTCGACCTCTGATTGAGTTCATCAATGTCCGCCGGACCAACCGCAATCTTGACACTATCAACGTAGAGATTCACCGCAGGGTATGCTACAGCTTGTAGATGTAAATGTGGTAGACGGATGTATGTTTTTTTTGTGCACAGTTTGTTAACAGGTCTTACTTTGCTCTCAGCTTATGGAGCACACAGTAGCTGGCATTGAGGACCTCTGCGGACAGTGGAGCCACTTTTACTGGAAGGACAAGTAAGAACATCTCTCTTACCCGGTCTACTCAACACAAAGCTTTTATATACAACATATTACCAAATATAGTCAAGATAAGCCTACAGAATGTAATCTTAAACTACTCACCACTTCATATCACTTAAATTGAAGAGAAATCATCTGCAGTGAAACTGAAAGATATGGCAGTTTCTATTCACCCGCTCTCGGTTTCCTTCTTTGTTGTTTGACAATGCCTTTGTTGACTCAGGGACCATGTGGCAATGTTGACTAATCACACTTTGGTGTCGTGTTCAGCTTCCGCCGTTGGCAGTGACACAGATGTTTTTTTTTCTTTTTCTAATGCTCTGATTTGTTTTACTTAATTCCTCTGCTCAATCTTTTACCCCTTACAGTATTTGCCTTACATGAATGCAATATATTACCACAGTATTTTAGCAGTTTGGTGTTTTAGAGCATAGTTACCTTCTGCAGTTAAAACGTTTTCTATCTTTAGCCACAATTGTATTATCTCTAGCTTTGAAAAAATATTCATTTTGTCATTGTTTTATTATAACATTAACATTACTTAATTTTTTGTGATAAGCCCAAATCAGTTTGTAAATGTAGGTTTATGTCCACAATTTAGACTCAAAAAGATTGATGTCTGAGTGAAAA
Organism: Etheostoma cragini; assembly: GCF_013103735.1. NCBI lineage: Eukaryota > Metazoa > Chordata > Actinopteri > Perciformes > Percidae > Etheostoma > Etheostoma cragini. The sequence goes on from NC_048417.1 coordinate 11,359,536, forward strand.
TGTATTCATTTTCATCTTACCAGAAGAAATTGCTTGCACCTGCTGTTAGAAACGTGTTAGGTTTGGAGTGTAGTTTCTGTGGGCAGTTTAAACACAAATACATTTCAAATGAATTACAGTTTTGACATTTTATGTGACTGTGTACACGCTTCCTCCTCTTTCTTCAACCTCTACTGCAAACACTACTACCTTTTATGCCCTGCTTTTTTTCTCTCCAGTGTTCTTTCTCTTCTTTGTAGCGTTCTCTTACACACTCTCAATGGTTTTCCAGTGAGTTGGGGTTTTCATGAATGCAAATTTTAGGTTGGATTAAGCTTTAAGGGCGGGTGTTTGTAAAATCAGGTCAGTCACGTGGCCTCAATTTCATTGATTGTGCGTTTCATTACTGAAGACCAGACTTAATGCAAAAATCTCTTTTCTCTTTTTTGCTCTTGTGTAGCCAAAGCAGAATATTTTTTTGTGTGTGTAATTGATCTTTAATATTGTCCAAAAAACGATTACATTTAAAACACATCAATGAGCCACACCAGTAGTGCTGGGTGTCATTCTCCTTCATTAGGAACGCATTATTGGTTTTGATATCAGATATCTCGTTTAACATAAGCTTCCACCCTAACCAATGTAATCCCCTTTCTCTCCATGTCAGGTTTATAAAGTTCAACCATAAAATCCTGCGGAAAATCCTGATCCGAGACAACCGGGCTGAGTCCAGTATTGTGGCGCTGTACAAGAGGCTGGAATTGCAGAATGCCATGGAGATCCTGGGCAATGTGTCTGGAGACATCAACACTACTCCGTCCATTGACCCTCTCTAGTATGAAACCTTCATCATGTCTTTCTGTTTCTGGGACAATCACACTACCTCCTTACTGTCTGTTCAGATCAGTGGGATTAGAGAAATGAATCAGTTTTCATCTGTCTTTTAGTGAGGAAAAGAAAAGCTCTACGAAGCCTAAGAAGACGTTCCTGGCAACTGACGTGAAGAACATGCACGACATGCTGTCCAAGAACATGTACAAGATCAGGCAACGGGTGAGATATGAAACCTTACTGCAGAATAGCTGTGTGCAAATCATTCTGCTTTTTCCCCTATTCCCTTCTTCTCTTATCAAACATCACGGTGGTGGAAAGTAACAAAGCATACAAGATTTTTGTGCTTAGGTCCTAGCATATCTATTTTTTACTTCTGTGGTGCAATCCTGAGCGGCCAAAACTCTCACTTTATCATCATTAGCTGTATTTTTTTAATGCAAAAAGTAAAAAAGGGGTTTCCTTGAGTTCCATTTGAACAACTGTTTAGGTCTTAAAAAGTTTAAAATGTCCAAATATTTCACAAAAACAGCAGAGATTAGGGGACAATTAATCATACAAATTTGAGCAGGAGCACTTTTTCTTTTTTTCTTTCCCATCATTCATTATTCACCCTTTGGAGGAGTCGGGCTCTTATGTTGGGAACTGGAATACACCATTGAACAGTATACTAGTAGTTAACAGTAATTCCATCATGCTGATTACACAGTAATGCATCTACTGTATATGGAAAACATAATAATGTCATCTATAAGATCAGCTGCAGGCATAGACTGTAGATTGCAAACTATCCTCCTGACTCTTCTTCCACCATTGATGCAGCAGTGCCACTACAGCTAACACAGACATATGCAAACATTACTACAACACTGCTCCCAGAGACACTGTTTGACTGAGTAAAGGCCAAAAGCTGCCCATACTCTTCAAGCATTTGCATTAAACTGTTATTATAGTAAACTTTCACCTGCTTACATAACATAAAGTTGTGTCTTGCATGTCTCACATGTTCTCCTCTACTAAGCTATAAAAGCCACCTGCGTATCTTTTTCCCAAATACAGTAGTAGTAGTAATAACTAATGTATAAAATAAAAATAAATTAAAAAGTACAATGTCATCCGTTTCCTCACAGAAAATCCAAATGGGTGAATAAGCCATTATCCTGTTCTTAACTCTCTTTTGTATGCATTGTATTAATTTATGTATTAATTTAGGGAAACTATGTTGTGTATGTTTATGTGTGAGCTGCTGGATATTTAGATTTCCCCGCCGGGATAAATAAAGCATCTTCTATTCTAATATACTCTGTTTTTTACATGAAAAAGAATTACTAGAAGCATGAAAAGTTCTGAGAACTTTTTGCCTAAAGTCCTGTGATCTCTGTTTGTTAGACATATGTGTCTGTAATCGGGTTAACAGACATCATTTTTATCCAGTGGTGGATCTAGAAAATTTGACATGGGGTGGCAAAGGGGTGACAAAAGGTCTTGGCAGGGTGGCATTGGAAGACGGTACACAAAACCCCCCATATGTAAATGTTTTGTGTAACAAATAGGGGAAAAACTGTAAAACCTAAGATAATCTATTTATATACTGTATGTGTATCTTTACATTCCCTCATACCCTATACAACAGAATAGAAATAGAAAAAACTGAAAAAGTAACTTACTGATTGACATGACATGATATGCTACTGTACTGCAATTACTATAGAAGAATAAAAACATACCATGTGGTACAGGGTTTGCAGACCTACCCTCGTCCTCCCTGTCATCTTCATCTGTCTCCTCTTGATCACCCCCTGCCCTCCTCTGTCCCTCTCTCTGAATCGGCAGCCTTCTCTTCATCCCTCACAGTCCTTTTTCTCTTTTCCTTCACTTATTTCTCCATCTCCCTCTGTGGCCTACTCCTGCTCTGACCCTCATGGTCTCTCCTATTTACTGCCTTCTCCTTCTTCATTTCCATCCTTCTCTTTATCCTGTGCACTTCTCTGAAATTTCTTCTCCAAAAAACGTCTTTAGCTTTCCTTTTCATTTTTAGGCTCCAGCTATTCTCTCCAGCTACTCTGGCATGTAAAAATCAAGATGTGGAAAGCTCTGCTTCACCTTTTATTACATTATGCTGTAGGGCCCTGGGGCTAATAAGTAGGTCTAGCCTATAACAAATATAAGATCAGAAAAGATTGATCACATGCACACAAGTTGTGTTTCGACTAGCCTACTTAATCCCATTGTAGTTGTTGTTTGACAGTAAAGGATGTAACCTGGTTTAGTTTGTGCTGCCTTATTGCTGTGGTATGCAAGAGTATGTGGATTTTATAGTAGGCTACTGCTTAACTGAAAAAAATGAGCAAGCAAGTAACACCACGGGAAAAACGACCCTCTGTAAACGTAATAATTTCAAACATGCCAGTTTTTTTTTTTTTTTGATAATCTGTTCTTTTCTTTACTAAAATCAAATATAATCAAAGGCAGAATGCTGTTAAAAATCACAAGGGAGCAATTTCACAACTTCATGATGACATCTTGCAAAAATACATAGGAGCATTGAGTCGAGAGGACACAATGGCAACCTTTAGAGTGTTTGAAATGTTTGTTTTAGGTCTAACTAATAGCTGTAGGAAAGAAAGATCTATGTTGAGAATGATGAGTACAGAGGTCTAAAGAGACACATAGACCTTTTAGGTCAGATAGGTGTGGCCCGTTTTGGTTGAGTAATCTGAGCTTTGAAGAATGCGTCTCCTCTGAACACATTTTTTTTAACTGTCCTTATTGTAACTTGTTATTGTAACTGTTTTATTGTCCTATTTAAATGAGGTGACTTTCAGGTGAAATCACTGTGGCAGACTGTCGACTCACACTTGTGAATTTACTGCAGATGGACACGTCCTAAATAGGGAAACCTATGAACTGCAAGCCTCTAATTTGTGGTTACTTTTTTTGTTCTCTTTAACTAGACGGTGTCATACACAAACAAGCATGCCCTGCCTAACGACAGCCACAGCAGAGAGATATTGATTAGACGCCACACCAGCGTCCGCTGCAGCCTCCGACCTGGCAGCTTTCAGTCATCGGTAAGTGAAAGCTCTGGAACTAGGGCTGATTTGACTTTAGGTATTACGTGAGTCTTGCAAACAAAGAAAAATGTTTTCGGTGTCTTGGTTAGAAGTAAGGAAGTGAGAGCAGAGTTGAACTTTGTTAAAAACATGTTACTTTCAAAGTGTTCCAAATTAAACATTTCTTTATCCCACCTCTCATTCATTATTCTCTTGCCAATTTTTTCACCCTGCAGTTTTGTTTCCATATTTTAATGTCAGGTGGTGCCCAAATCCCACAAATACTTCTCTCTTCCTGCTGGGAAAAGTCTGGATATGAAATTCCCTCCTGGGAGGAAAAGCTGTACAGGTACGCTTCTCAAACTACTTTTAACTAAACACTAAACCTCAATTTTTTCCCCCTTTTTTATGTCCCTTCTAAGTAGATTTTAAAGTTGGAATAAACATTGTAAACGCAAGACACACTTAATAATTTTCTTTCCAGAGCTTTAAGACCGCACCTCACAGCCTTTTTCAAAAATAAAGCTGGCTCAGGTGTTTATGTATTAGCTTGTTCTAACTCTTCATTTAAGCAGCAGTATATGACGCTCACACTGAGTGAAATTTTCAAATCCAAGATGTTTTTAGCCATGCTAGCAGTGTGGCTCTTGGGATGGAAATAGGCCAATGACATTTTGTACAAACATTCATCTGCATGAGATGAACATCGCCATAAGAGGATTTTTGCACCACCGCGCTTTACTGTCTTCACTATGTACTGTGGCTTGAATTCAGTGGATAGGGGTTGTCGGACAACCTGTTTTTTCAGCAATGGGACTTTTCTGGGGCTTCTAGCTGATAGCTTAGCTTCACATAGCCTTCTTCTGATTGTAACAGTACTCACAGGTAGTCAAGTCTTCTTTGATTTTCCTGGAGCTGATAATTGGTTGAGGCTTTGTCATTTTGGCTATTCTTTGATCTATTTGAATGAATTTGACTGTTTTTCCCCGCCTCGTTCAGGCTTTGGATTTCAAGGCATTTGAAATCATTTTGGCTGAGCAGCCTATACTTTTCTGCACTTCTTTATATGTTTTCCCCTCTCCAATCAACTTTTTAATCAAAGTCTGCTGTTCCTCAGACGCTGAGTATTTCAGTGTGAAATGCACTATAACCAGCATGCACAACATTTACTTCCTTCCTTCCTTAAATATGGGCCGTAATTGACTCCTGTTTCTTCACATAACCAATCACCTCACTAATTGAACAAAATATTGCTATTATGAAAATGAACATGGCCCTTTCAATTACACACAATGAGCAGCATGCATATCATGACTGTTGGGTCTGTTGGTTTTCTATGACTCTACAACACTTACTTGTAAATTATTTGCCATGTAGAAATATCACTTCTACCAAAATCTATGATTTATTAGGTTAGTCATGTTGGACTGCTATTATTTTAAGTAGACCCTCACAGATGTTAGCACCATTCCAGCTGTCCTGAGCATAATTTGATGATTTTAAAAATCATCTAGTTTAGTATATTTTGGAACTTTGAGAACTCCACTCGAACTTCAAATTAGGATATGTAGATTTGAACGTTAGTTTGTAACGACTGATCCAGCAGCAGGTTAGCGAGTTTTACCAGGTAAAACTCTGTGCCCACACTCATTCCTTCATTCATGAAGGACCTTCCCAGTGTTACTTGCATGCAATTATGTGATTGCATAATTCTGTTCACTAAAGGTTTCCGTACAATTTTACTATTTTCTTCACCTGTCCCAGATGATCTGGAAACATTGTCAGAGGTGGTCTACCACCCCAAACCCTCTCGGTTTGTCCGGCCCTCACGCTCCTCTTCCCGAGCCAAGATGCCTCTACGCAGGCTGAACACCCTAACGGAGGCGCCCTCTGTTAACATGCTGGATGAAAGTACAGGGGAGGAGAGGGGGAGGTTAGGGCGCGGCACGTCCAGAAATAACTCCTCCTCCGCCAGTGATTCCCACATTGATGCTCCACATCTTCCATTTCACTCCTGTGTTGAAAATGACAGCAGCTCAGCTTATAACATTGGAAGTGGGCATCATGAAGTAGAAGAGGAGCAGCAGCAGCCTCCACCTCTAGCCTGGGCTGCTACACCAAGAAACAACGCAGAACAAAACCCTCTGCTCAGACGGCCTCAGTGGAACCCCAAGAAGATGTAAGAGTCTCTGGGCTTTCAATAGCCCCAGGATTTTTACATATAACTGTGTTTTCCTACCGTTTAAAGACCAAGTAAATTAACTGGAAATCCATTCATTACTTATTAGAGGTAAATCACCCTCCAAAATGAGCCAAACTGTTCAGGAACTGTATATCATTTCTCAACAGTTAATCCTTCTGACAATTCTATCTGTGCACTTACACCATTGTGATTTTCATTGTTTTATCTTCCCATAGAATTTTTAAAGACAATGTAACTTATGTACTTTTGTATTGTCTGTTGTGTGTGACAAGTGTATGATTGTGGATAGAAGTTTATTTTATATAGGCCATTTATGTTTAACATTAGAAACTATTGCTGTGCAGTACAAAGTACTCCTGGGACTACACTGATGGACCTCACAAATCCCACTTGGCTGCCCCCTTTATTAGTTTCTTTTTCTGTAACAAATGACGTTGTTGAAAGTTGTTCTTGAGCATTCTTAATATAACCATGATTACAATGTATGTTTTGAAATGTGGCACTGAATGCACCATCAAGAGAAGATGCAACATCCAAACTGAAGCATTGATTTCAGTGTTTCATATAAAACTCAAAAGTCAAGACTTTCATACAAAACCTTGTTTATTCCTGCAAGGTGACTTTTGGCATGAATCTGCCAATCACTTCATGGGTCACTGACATCTTTGCGTAAATGAATAAAATGTTCCTCAACCTCAAAGGGGTATTTGTTAAGTTCTTTTACAAGTAGTGGTCAGAAACTAAACAAATCCAAAAACTTAATTTCTTAAAATCTCCATTTAAACATATTCTTAAATAAATGAACGCATCTCTCTAACTATAAAATTCAAGAGTCAGAAACAAAAACATTTCCTCACCATTTTGGATGCAGTTGAAAAAACAACTGGGATTGAGGTACTATGTGTTAAACTAATTATGTCTAGGCTATTTGTAAACTACAACAGTGTAATCTACCTTGGGGTGGTCAGGCAGCCTGATTTCCCCAAAGCAACTACCGGGTCAGCTCATTTATGAATGTGTGAAACATTACTGCTTGGAATGCAAAAGGAGGGTCATCTTTGTCTTGTATTTTGGTGAAGCATTAGAAATTATTTTAACTTGTAGTGTATCAGTAACTGCAGGGACTTTGGACAATATAGTGGTTAGAAGATTTCATCACAGTGTGCATTGTTTGCAAGTAGTACAATATGTGCCATCACAAGACCCTTATGTTTTTGTCTGATCAAACTTCAGCACGGGGAAGCAGATTATATTGTCAGCCCCGAATTCACATCAATGAGGGCATTAGTTTTGAGACTGCTCTTCCTCACAGTATGGCTGCAGTGCTGGTGGTGATGAGCCATTTTGACCCTGTCCTCACATCTACAGATTGGCACTGGGCAGACATTTTGTTCCCACTATGAGTCTGCTGTTAATCTTCATAGTTGGCCTTCTACAAATAAGAGCACTTTGTTGTGTGGAAGATTAGCATTGATTTGTAAATTATATCAATTACTCAGTTTGGCTTTTTGTTTTCCCCCTCCCGTCCCATTTGGGGATCCTGATGAGTAGTAAACATACAGCCGCAAAAGCTAAGACAACTCCCAAGTAGGGGGGACCACAAGGGCTGAACTCCTGGGCAAGACCAGAGAGCAGAGGGGCCAGGACTCGTCCAACGGCTGTAACTGACTGCCCGGCTCCAATCAGAGTCCCACTGGCCTGGACCCCTCCTCTCTGCAGCTCCAGGTCTGTGATACATGTCCGTCCAATAGTGGTGGAAATGGCAAAGAAGGTGGAGGTAAGCAGTACCTGTGACACACTGGGAGCTGCAGCGTACAGGAAAATGAGCAAACCGGTAAGAACTGTGGAGTGAAGCAGAAGAGCAGGCATGTTGTTCCCATACAGCTGGGTGACGGGCCCCACCAGGAACCCAGCCAGGGCCCCTAAGGTGCTGCTGTAACTGATCAGATAACCCGTCACCTTTGGTTTAAGTGAGAAACGCTCCTCCATCGCCAGGGAGAAGTTACTATAGTAAAGCATGATAGCTATAGCCATCAGAAGACGCACTAGGAAAAGGTCCCACATGTCAGAGGAGGCCACCATGTGGATCTTGGAGCCCACTGAAGACAGCTGTCTCCAGGCAGGCTGGAGCAGAGACACCTCCCTCCACCTGAGACCACCTACGTGCTTCCCTGGAGCTATGGATCCTGGGTCAGTGTCTGCTGCCAACACTGGGGGGTGAGTACTTTCATTAGAGCCATTGCAAACCGGCTTATGGTAGTTGTTCTCATTACAACCTTTACTTGTGTCACTGCTTGAGTTGGTGTCATTACGGTGAATTAGCGTCTCACTCCATGGTAGCATCCATACAAGCCCTAGAATGATGAACACATAATGTTTGATATTATTATTTTAACACTAATGATTTAATTATTTCTCTCCATTTCCCACCTACCTGCATTGGTAAGGAAGATGACTGCACAGGTAAAGGAGGAGGTATAAAAACCACCTTCATGCTCCGTGAGGTAGCCCCCCACCACAGGGCCCAGGATGAAGCCAACACTGGACGCTGCATTAAAGTGTCCCATTACCAGAGGGCGCTCTGACTCAGACACCAGGTCAGACAGCAGGGCTCTGCAGATGGACAGGGAGTGCTTGAAGAGCCCTGAGACAGAAAACAGTCAATGCACGGTGATAATGAGAAAGTGACTGATCATGCCTAGTCTTGTCATTTTATTTTAACCAAGAGCAAAGAAGCAGAGTACATCTAACTGTGGTGGGTTTTTTCTTTATACAACTTGAATAAGAAGTTGTGAGTTGTGAACCTCAAAGTGAAAATGAATCAGGTAGGTACACCATAGTATATAACTATTTTATCAAAAGAAGTGACTTAGTAGTAATAGTAGTAAAGTCCTTTTTCCAAGTCCACAAGACCATCAAACAACGCAACAATGCATTCGAAAAGTCTTTCCCATATTAATAAATTTATCTATATCTACTTTTTACAGTATGAAAATACATATTGGTGCATTCAGAAACAAAGCATGGGTTAGGGAAGGAAGTATGCAACATTAGGGCAAATATTCTGATTGGATCAATCATAAAATTATTTTAAAGTGCCCATATTATGCTCATTTTCAGGTTCATAACTGTATTTTGAGGTTAACCAGAATAGGTACATGGTTTCATTTTTAAAAAACACCATATTTTTTTGTACCACACATTGCTGCAGATCCTGTTTTCACCCTGTTTTAGTTTAGCGCTCTGTTTTAGCTACAGAGTGATATATCTCAATTCTATACTATCTTTGTTGGGAGTCGTACATGCGCAGTAGCTAGGTAAAATCACATCAGCTAGATAACTTGCTATCCAACTTTGCTCAGTACAAGGCCGGATTAGCCGACAGACTTCTTCTAAACAGGGGCGCACATGTGGAATACCTGCAGAACAGGGGCATGTAGATTATAGTGAACTAGTGTGTGTTTTGGCAGTGTTTTGCCATTAAGAATGACCTAACATGCTAGCACTAACATGTGTTACAGTTAGCCACCTAATCTCAGCTAGTGACGTAGAAAGCCGTGCAGATTTTGAACAACTCAACCAGAGACAGAATGCAGAGGACTTTTTTTTTTCTTCATAATATGGGCACTTTAAAAGATGCTTAGTTTAATCTGAACCAACTGTAAAGCAGTATTTAATGAACATTTGAAAATATTGTAAAAATGTGTAACAGGTGTAACTAATAACATTACAATGAAAAGCTAAACGAATTTAGCCATCATTGATTTTTATTATTTACACCTGTAATTTTCTTCATGTGACATGTCCTAATGTCTTAAAAAGTTTCAGTGTAGTTTGGGACTTACCCACAGGAATCCGTGCAAAGACAAACAAAGCAATGCTGGTGGACATTCCGAGCAGGCCGTAGCCGAGAGTGCTCAGCAGCAGGCAGGTCAGCAGAGAGTAGCGCCTTCCCACCACATCACTCCAGCTGCCCTGCCAATCACACAGGAAATGACACACAACCAGTAACAAAAGTCAAAACAAATTTCCCATTCTCTGAAAATATAGTTAGAAGAGAGATTCTGGACATTTATACAGGCCTGCAAAACAGGCCAGAGTTGAGGCCTAAACTTTAATCCTAATGCATTGATCTGGGATAAATGACAAATCACAACAAATGGAGACGAACAGAGACAAATATCTCTGTACACAAGTAGTGTACAGAGATGATAAAATGAAGCAGGAATCCCAAAACTCCAAATTTCCTCTTAACCATGCAGCTGTTCATATAAGCCTTTATCAGATTATTGCTCTGACACACACACACACACGCACACAATGAAATAATGAAATTAGGACCAATTGGGTTTGCTGTGTACTGGGTGCATCCTGGTGGGATTATTATAGAGACGCAGCTGTTCACGTATCCTTACGTTTATCAGTATTTAACCATTCTGCACACGGGAACAAACAGATGCCTCCTTATCTGTTTAATTTGTCCCACGACCCCTGAAATTTAAACCAATTTTCAGGAGTTGTGGGCGGCAGGAGAAAAACGTGGAAAGCTGAGAGTCCTTCGTCAGATGCCGAGTTTATCTTAGAGTACTGTGCATTCTTTTTTAAAGTAACAGCTTGGACATGGTTATTCATCAAAGCTTTGCTTTTTTCATCCAAAGGTATAGATAAACATCTCCATACTGACTAGTCATGGGGTGTCAACAGGTAAAAAATGCATTTCTGTGTGAGGCAACAAGGACACAGGAGGTGTATGCAAAAAGAATACCTGCCCCAGTGGCTAACTAGGAGTACCGTAGCTTGTTTGTTGATTTACAAATACTGGGTGTATTGCGTAACCCAAACCAAAACCTAAAACAGCTAGTGTTTATTGTTTTCATTAAATACCAGAGATGACATGGAATGCAACCGCTTTGGGCACTAACTGTGAGCATGCCTTTGTCAATCAGGGGAGGCTGAATGGAGCTTAGAGACAGACTTTTCAGAGAGAAACAAAGTAAATACTTACAACTAGTGTGCTTGAGAAGAGCTGTAAGATCCCATACGTAGATCCTGCAACAGTTTCATATTAGTTTGAATTCACATTTATAATATATGATCTATACATAATCTATACACAGAGCAGACACCATGTGTTCGGATAACAGCAACAATGAATCAATCAATACCTACAATTACAGCACTTTGATTATTTTGTATCATCAATTTATCACATTCAAATTACTTGTTTGATGCAACCAAGGGTCCAAAGCTATGGTGGCCCTGAGAGCTCAATTCACTTTAATGTAAGAACACGCGTGCAAATGACCAACTTATTGTTACAACACTAGTTGACTGTTGGAAACATATACTTGTGCACATTGCAATTGTTTTGCTAGCAGTGTCCTTATGACAATCATTCTCTCCAAAAATCTAAATTTTGATTATCTGCCTTACTGCCGGCGCTAACTCTGGCAAGCAGACAAATATTTGATCACGAGACATGAAGCATGTCCGCTTGCTGCCTAATTAAGCATGACCCTGGAGTTCATCTGCTATGATGATAACGGATTACAATTTACCTACAATACCAGCCACAGTGGGACTTGCGCCAAGAGCTTTCACATGATGACTCAGCAGCGGGATGATCATGCTCACCCCAAACAAGTCCTAAAGAAGAGAGAATTCAGGAATGAGTTCAGAGGTATCCAGCTGTTATCGTTATTAAGATTTTATCAAAAACCTCTGAACAAAAGAAGACATTTACGTGTTTGTGAGTTTGAGGATAGTTGCAGCAGCCTCAGAATCTTCTAATCACCTTTAATCAGATGATCCTTTGGCCAGATATGCAGACTGAAATGTATAACTAGTTCTCTGAAGAATGACTGCTTTGCCATGTCCTTAAATTCAAGGACGCATTGGTCCAAACAACCTGCTTTGTTCTAATACAACATTTGCATTCATATCGCATACATTTATTTTTATTTTCAGTGGTCATTAAGTATTTTTGATGCATCTTTAAGAAGAAAACACTTTTGAAAATGCCACAACAGCTCCATGTGTGGCTGCTCCTTTGTTAACATGTTATGTGGTACAGTAGGTATTACAGATGAAGAAAAATTTTGTGTCTTCAGATAACAGATTTAACTTAACATGAGACAGTCTTAAAACTAGACATACATTTTACAAACCATGCTTGAAGATCTATTAACTAACTACAGGTAAGTACGACAGGTCAGTGTTTTAGGTAGTCTGTGCAAGCAAGGGTGTGATTTAAATAAAGGGAATATAAGCTCTAACACTATCTGCTGTTGAAGACATCAATACATCCTGACAATATCTAAAGGCTATGATAAACAGTCATCCTTTTAAATGTAGCAGACTTACACTTCTAAAACCTCCTAAGGCAACATTTAAAGTACTACATTTTAATTTGACATCAAGACCTCTAAAGTATTACAGTAAAGGCCCTGGTGACTTCTTAAACGGATGTGCTAATTTACAGTTTTAACAGGGTTTTAGTGTATTCTGTAGCCAACATTTTAAATTGTATGTTTTTGTTTTATTTATACAATTTATTTTTGAGAAAAATACTTAGTAATATCAGTATTATGTCTGTAAAGAATCATGATTTTACATCACCTGCAAACACCTAGAGGATACCTTGGTCAATGTTTGTATAGTTTAAACAAGAAGGAAATGTTTAATCTCTGAATTGTGAAATGCATTTTTTTTTTTTTATTAAATCATTTGAGTTATGAAAACATGACCTGACAGTTCACTCAGTCAAGTCTCCGTTAGTCACTCACCATGAAGCCCACCACATAGATACATTGTATAATCCTCGTCCGCCTTCTTGGTTTCTGAAATAAAGGGCTACATTTCTGGATGTTCATCATCCCGCTGTGACAGCACGGCTACAGCCAAAGCGGAAGCGCTCATCCGCTCGACTGTAAAACACAAAGGGCACGTCTCAATCCCCGGCGGGTCTCTCACATGAAGAGCGTAATGAGAAACCGCTCGATTTTAATCGTCAGCACAAATGTGTCAGGTGTAAAAAGCGGCGGGGTTTAAATAGATAGTTTAGCCCGCGTCCTGCGATGGAGCTGACTGTTCGAGTCGTGGTTTATTTCTCAGGCGTTGAAACTGCGGTGTTGTTCGGTCTGACTGTCGCTTCTCTCCCCACCCCCTCGGCTGCTCTGACAGTTGGTATCGTCTGCTGACGTCACATACATGAGTCGGGAAGTGTTCTTATTCGTAAACAGGTATTTCCAGAAATGGACTGATAGAGGTATTATCTTCATAAAGGATCTTTTTGGATGTAGTAGCGAATTATTAAACTATGAATCCTTTCTTAGAGAGAAGGCATTCCCGATAACATTTAAAGAATATAATTTAGTCTTCAATTCTATCCCTACAGGTATTTTAGAGTTAATGAAAAGTTATAAAAAACAAAATGAACCCCCTGATTTTAATATTAGTCTCTATATAAATGGTATGGCTGTTATGAGCAGAAATTGTACAAATAAACATATTAGAAAATGTTTTCTAAATTTAAAGAAAATAACACCTCGTGGTAAATATTTTTGTAATTCTCATTACATTTAAAAATACTACATAAAATATACCCCACAAACTTGTTAATCTCAAAGTTCATGCCAATCGACCAGTGTCCGGACCAGAATCATTAATTCACCTTTTTTTGGTTGTTTATTTTGTCTTACAATCTGGAAAAGTTTAGAAGATTATTTAACTTCTAAAACTTCACACACAATTACATTAGAAGGAAAAAATATTATTACATTGTTTGAGTGCAAAGATAGGATCTTAAGTGATATTAGTCTTTTCATTTTACTAGGAAAATTTCATATTCATAAATCCAAATTCTCTAATTCAAAACCAGGTTTTAAATTATTTCAAATTGAAGTTGACACTTACTTTGAGTCTCTTAATTTAATAACAAACAAAAAGGCTATATTTATTTCTGATATTTACTTAGGGATGTTTAATTAAGGATTTATATTGTAACACTTTACTTTTTCTTTACAAGGCTGTCACATTTTTATTCCTTGTTCTTGTTTTTATCTTTTATGACTATTTTTTCTATTTTGTCATTATTTATACTGTAACTGAGACGTCTGACTCTTTGTTGTGTTATTTGTTAAAATAAAGCAGATAAAAAAAAATCTTTTCATTTTTTCATTTTCGGTTTTAAAATATGGTACTCATGTGTTATATATCCTGCATAACAAATGAATGATCTTTCTCTGTAATACATATTTTCCCAAGCTCTTTATATTGTTTTCAGCTGTTAGACTTCATGGTATTTCAGTTACTTTTACACCGCCTGCTGGACAAACTGAGCCATTGCGATTTCTACAGGAATTTTGTGGCTACATTTGTTTTACACATTACGGTTTATAGTTAAACAACGTTATACGCATAAAGCATTTAAACAGTTGCTACTACTTAAGTAGTTTACATTATTTGAGTCCAAACTGGATGAGGAAATGCAATACAGTTAAAACTACAGCAAACTGAATTTACAATAATACTGCAATTATGAAAACCACCTAATCACAAGAATCCAATGATTCTGGAAATGCTATATTACTATTATATCATAATTATGTTACCTCTAGTTTACAAAGAGTGTGAGGATTAATCCAGTTCTGAGTACTTTTAGATCACAGTAATGGTGCTAAAATACAGAGTATAATTAGTTTAGACAAGAATGTGTAGGAAAGTGTTTCACTGACACTCTGAAGAGCTCAAGCCACCTCTTAAGTCAAGACTGGGCCTGTCTGAAGAAGATAACCTTTAAAAGACTAAATTACATTCTTATACCATATGTTAACGTGATTCATTATAAAGGGAAGTACTTTGTGATGCTGATAACAGTTAATCAGCAATCCTGATCACTTAGACTATATGCCACCTTGCAATACAAACATACTGAATGAATGAATATATTTTTATAATCATGTCAGATATGTCATACAGACAATGAAATATGCCCAGCTCACACGGGCTTACAAGACACCATTCCTTAGGACAAAGGACAGTATGCCAAAGTAACCACATACCATACACAAGTAAAAGTCTTTTTTTGATATAACACACACACACACACACACACACACACACACACACACACACTACAGAACAGTGGGTGTGGGTACAACTGAGGATAGCTTGGGTCACATCAGTGTGTAATTTTGCCAGTGTACTTATGTAGGCTCACTGCTAAATGTGCCCCTGAGATGCTAATATACAAGTGTTTCCCCTCAGCTCACATTGACTGTTACTAACCACAATATCAGACTTTAAACTTCTTTGTTTGTGGTTATACTGTAAAGACTTATTGAAATGTTAAATAACTTTAGTCTAAATGTTTATGTGGCATTAGCTAAATTATTTTTATGATTAAATGGAATACGGTCTTTTGTTGTCAAGAATACAAAAGTATTATAGTAAAGGCCCAGGTGACTTTTTGAAACGGATGTACTAATAGACAGTCTTAACAGTTTTTTTGTATTCTACATCCAATTTTTTGAATGTGGAATATTTTTGTTTGTTTAATATATTTAAAAAAAAAAGAAAGAAGAGAGAAATATCAGTGATCATTCCATAATGACTCATTTAAACTGTTTATGAATCTTCAGTTGATAATTATTTCTGTGTTCTTGGAGTGTGAAACAACTGTAAGCGTTGGTGGTTGCAGGTGCATTTACAATAATGTCTATCCCACCCATTTACTGGAAATGGTACTGGTGTTTACATGTGTGTTGTCCCAGTGGGGCAGCAGCTTTGGGCAGGGTGTTGTGGGATACTCCTCTTCTGTCCTTTCAGTCTCGCCCTGCCCTAACATTCCCCTGCAAATGGTGGGTGTCCAGTTGCCACAGGTTATTTCTGCGTTGATGCCTTCCCTTCACACACTCCAACTGCTTCACACTAAGTCCCGCAATAGAATAGAGCAGCCGCCTTCAGTCAGACCCCCAAAATAGCCCAGGGTGTGTGGAGGGTGGGCTGACTGCGGACCCAGCAAGGTCCAAAGAAGTCATGTGCTCAACCTTGTCTTCCCATAACACAAACAGAGAAAGGACAGGAGTCAAGATTCAGTCACAACACAAACCAGCTGGAACTCATCTTACTCAGTGGATGTACTTCAAGAAGTGACTGTTTCTGACTTTGCTTGTCACATGCACTCACTGTAGTTTGAAGGGACAGCAGACTGAGTGTGAGCATCCAGTATCTGAGTGGCTGGTCAATCCTGGACCATGAAGCTTAGTGTGGCGTTGTTTTTTGCGGGGCTCTTCGGGGCGTTGGCAGCTGTGTTTATCCTCCTCTCGTTTGGAACTGATTACTGGCTGCTGGCCTCAGAAACTTGCCACCCGAACCCTGATGGATCTGTTGGCCCGGGTGGCGTGACCACAGAGGTGGGTATTTGACTTGAAACAGCAGCAGATCAAGGAGGAAAATCAGTTATAATTTGTTAGGTCTTTCTTATGTCTTGATGAATATTAGTTATCATGTGTTTTTAAATTGAAAAGAGTTCATATTTGTAACCACAGGAATTAAAATGAGGTCAGCTGTTCTTAGGCTATAGAGCGATTTCATGCTGTACTGTAAAATTGCACTCTGTTATCTCATACTAAAACATATTCCGTCTAATAGTGGATTTTTCAGCTAGAATTTGAGTCGCTTCTACTATTTAGAAACTGTGATCAGTTGCTCCAATTATTCTTTCAGTAGATGAACTGCAGGGTGGAGAGGCAACCCTGCAGTACTTCTTGTAACCAGACACTGTTTAATGTAGTGTGCAGCAATGCAATGATAGAGACATATCTTGCGCCCCTATGATAGAGATACAAATACCAGTAGTCCCAGTGGTATGGTACTGTATTAAATATCACTGACTAGAACATACCTAGCTTTTCATAGTGGGCACTGAAACTAAAATCGAGAGATGTAATCACCACAATAAAACCAAAGTGTTAGCACATAGCTTACATTTATAAAATGTGAGAATCCTTTTACTTTAATTTAATTTAATTCTGGACAAGTTGTTTACTTCATATATAAAGGGAGGATAAAGTGTGAAAAGAGCAGGATCCATTTAGGTGTTTTTGCTGACGTTCAAAAATACTGACCACTTGTGATAAGTCTTTCCAGATTGGGAACACCTTTGGCCTGTATGCTCGCTCGGCACCAAACCTGCATGAGGTTAGAGGTTCTTACTCAGCTCAACCCTTGACCTAACTAAGCAGCTGCTCTGCCACCGTGGCAGCACACCGTTCACCTGCCTCAATACATCATCAGATACCATGGGGTGCATCAATAATTATGCTTATACAAACCCTATTCTGCAGATTTTATATATGTATATTATATAAAATATATTTATTAATGAGCCACCATTCTGTCCTTTGTGCTATCTTTCAGCGTGGAGATGTGTTGCTGCAGGAGAGCACTAGTGATATCATTTTTTACCATGAGGGTTTTTTCTGGAGGTGTTCGTTTGGAGGTAGTTTGGGAGATGACAACCTGATGTTAAAGCTCTGGTTCAGTAAGTGAGACACATGTTGTGATTTTGGTAGCTAACCTGTGTGCTTTGTTTCCTTTCTCACTGTTTCCACTGCTTCATTTTTGAAAAATGATGGGAGTAACTGCAAAATCAATTAAATTCAGTCCTTTGCATATTTTGTATCTTTTCATCTGTACTTATTACAACTCAATATGGAGAAATGGGATATAAGTATTGAAGTGGTAAATCCTTCCCATTTGCTATAAACTGTGCTTGCACATGTGATTAAGGCAACAAGATGATTATTATTAGAAAACACGTTATGCTTTATATGTTATATATGCTATGCATGCATTCTTTTTTTTGTGCCAAAAAGTCATTCACATACAAAGAGATGTTAGTATGTTATCTTGTGTGTTGTCAGTATGTTAATGCTCAGGCTGTTCTCATGAACCATTCCCACATATAGCTATGGAAACAATGCAGTTATGCACTGTAAAGATACAATGATGTAATGATATTTAAAAAAAAAACAGTTTTTAATTTTCTGCTGTTCATATGACACCACAATGGTAGAAACCCTCTCATGTGTTTAGAGGCTGTGCCATGTGATGTTATTCTGGTCTTCTGTCAGGTGATTGTGGGCATCGTCTATTTTATGATGGAGGCTTTGAATGGTGGTTCATTGTCAGAAACAGCCTTTGGCTCTGAAAGGACCTTGTGAGGGTCTGGGGAACTCCAGACTGGAGAAGTGAAGAGAGCAAAGAGTAGGAAAGATGATAAAAACATGAGAGAAAAAGTGAAGAATAATCATAACTTTGTGACAAAATTTAGTTGTACTGCAATGTACATATACCGTATATATAAATATAAACAGTATATATATATATATATATATATATAGTATTTAAGTAATATCCTCTAACTGCAAACTGTGTTTTTTTTTACTTGATTTATTTATTCTTTCTCTCTCCAGCAAATCAGCCTCACATAAAAGTGTGCATGCACGCCTACCTCTTCCCATTCCCCGTGTCTCATCAGACCCACAATGCAACAGAGTATGATTCAGCTATAAGTAAGTGTCTGTTTATTAATTGAGATTTGCCTTATTGTACAGATTGAGTTTATTTTCTTTATTGAGACACTTGGCCAACTACTCTATGGTCCAGTCTACAGGGGCTTCTGGAGCATCTTCATGCTCATTGGTGTGGCCGCTGTAGTGCTCGGTGGGTTCTTCATCATCTGTGCTGCACCGTTTGCCAGCCATCGCTTGTATAAAGCAGGTGGCGGCCTGTTCCTGGCATCTGGTAAGGTTTCAAAATGGTTGAATCCAGTGGTGGAAAGTAACTAAGTACACTTTGGCCTACTTAAGTACTGTACAATGGGAGGTAATTGCAGTACACTTGATTTATATCTCATGTATGCTACTTTATACTTTAATCCATTACACAACAGCTTTAGTTACTGGTGATTACAATTAGGATTTTACATTACAGGTTACAAAAACCCTAATAAGCATTTGAAATCCAGTTCATTGCATTATAAAAATAAAGGGTTCCAAACCTTTGTGGTTTGTGGCTTCTTTTTAAAAATCACTGTGAAGTTGGGAGTCCTTGTCCAAGGTTTAGATGTCCATGCAGTTCCACCAAAGATACATTTCCCCTCTATACTTTTTAGATGGTTTTATTATATAACTGTTTGAGGTCCAAAGGATATTTAATATTTCTGAGAATTTTTATAGACGATAAAAAATAAAAAATGACTTTACATTTGTGTGGCAAAATGTTTCTTTTTCTTCTATCCTCTGCCATTAATCATCTCATGACCTCTTAGATTTATTCTATGACCCTTTGGAGGGGATGAGACCTCTAGGTTAGGAACTTAGGGGACTTAACTCTCTAAGTAGCTAAAATCAGCTCTACCTCAACCAGCAACAGTAAAATTCTGGACAGCCATTGATCCAAGAGTATTAACAGCCTAATGATGTCATATAAAATGATGTATCACTTACAGAGGCCATTTGTTTGCCGAACAAATACTTTTACTTTTGATACTTTCACTGCATTGATAACATTGGACTCATAATACTTTTAGGATTTTAGCTTGTAATGGTACACTTAAGTAAAGTCTGAGTACTTCTCCCACCACTGGTTAAATATGTATTTCTATTCCCTGTTTTGGTTCGAATTTGTTTATATAGAAAGTGTGCAGTTGAGTTCTCATCCCTGACTCTGCTGCTCTTCTTTGCACTAGGTTTTTTCCTGCTGTGTGTGGTGGTTATGTACGTACTTTGGGTGCAGGTGTTGGATGTGGTGGATCTCTACATAGACCACCAGCGCTCTACAGTGTGTCCAGACTTCCAGCTGTCCCTCAACTACGGTCTGTCCTTCATGTTTGCCCCTATTGGCATCTTCTTCTGCCTCCTGGCTGGCCTTCTTTTCCTTCTCATTGGCCGAACTGTCCAAATTCACTGCCACTGACTTCAACCAGCAGCCGGTTAGAGGAAGTGTTGAGGCTTGAGGTGGTTGGTCTCAATGGTGTAGTCTAGGTGATGCACAGATATATACATTACACCCACTGAGAAAGATCCAGGACTTCCATATACCCACTGTGTTTATCTTCTTCGCATGGGCTAAATAAAGGTATGTCTAGTGTAAATTGGTACATAAAAGTGTATGCGATTGCAGGAAAAGAAGTCTTTGATGCTCAAATTGTCCTTGTGGGAGGACAGCCAGCCCCCCCACGTTGATATGCCCCCCCGGTATCAGTATACGATACATTAGACTACACTACTGGTTGGACTGTTTCTTCTTTTTCGCCACCAGACCTTGAACCTTTTCCTCATTTTGTCTGACATGTCACTGTATGGAAGCTCCATGGTATAGATGATCTGTCTGTCTTTGTTCCAGGATAAAAAAACATTGCTGCCATTGTTTAATTTTGAAATGGGGTCATCCAACCTGAGCTATTTTCAATTCAGCTAAGTTACATACAAGTCTATTCACAACAAGCGGGATCCCTGGCAGTATAAATTCCATCAGTGCATAACACTTTTGTTTGAATCTTGTATGTTGATGGTTGTCAGGGTTATGAGTGTATGTCAGATGACCAGCAATAAATCTTGATTAACGTTAATTCAGACATTTGTGTTTGCTATTTGTAAAACATAGTAAGTAATATAAATACATATTTTGCTTTGTATAGTGTTTTAAAAATATCTTTAAAATAAAGTGCATTGTGAAAAGCTATAAGGTGGGATGCAATTTTTTTTATAGTCTGTATATACAGTAATGAGAGTCAGTGTTTGGAAAAGACCCAAAACCAATACTTCCAAACTGTGTGGCACTCATCTCCAAGCCCATTCAATTATACTAAAGATGTGACATTTCTTTCTCTTTTTCCCCCGCAGCTGTAGTTCTTAGCAACCGTTACATAAACAGAGTAAATAGGGCAGTTGTTGCGGACATTTTTAAGATGCAGACTTATAAACATTGCATGTTCAGGTGAGTATTTACGACAACAGGACAGCGTATGCGTATCGGCTCAGTATAAACTACACATCCTGTGATCATCTAATAAATAAACATGCCACTCAACAAAAGTGTGGCTCTTTTGATGAATATGGAGCTTTATGGTGCAGAACATACCGTATTGGTACGAATATAAGATCCAATAAGATGATATCCCCTCTTTCAAGACTCATTTTTCGAAAACTACTTTTTGAAGACCCAATCTTTTTTTTACAAAGAAAATAATTTTATTTGACAACAATTCTGATGAATACGTATTGAATAAAACAAGGTAGGCTGTTGTTTTTAAAATCTTTTAAATAAACTATAATTTTCAATATATTTTTTGATGAAAATGTCACATTTAAATGAATGGTAAATAAAACATCTACAAATTTTAGTTGATCATCTCTAATCCCTTTGCTACTATTAGACATCATTAGGCCGAATCCCACTCATTTCAGCCTCCAGTCCTCCAGGGGTCCTCTTCGCCTGGCTGTGTCTATTTGGGGGATTCTATTGCTGACTAAACATCACATTCAGCTGACAAACTGCCTGTGATTGGTTAATAGCCCCGGCAGTCAGCGCCATCTTGGATACTGGGCCGAGGTAGCCGAGTATTATTATCATTTTCGCACAGAACAATGACTAAATAGCCTTTAAGATGGATTTATCGCTTTGGAATTACTCGTCAGAGTCTCTGAAAACGCTTGGAAAAGTTACGGTTTTCCCGGTCGGATAACTAAGCTTCTGGAAGGGCTACAAAAACACCAAAAATGTTGCCGACAAGCTGGGTCTAACGGCTACACAGCTAAAAACAAGATGTGACACAGGGTTGAAAGATCCCGGATTTGTGAGTTGATTTTTGTATTCATAATTATTTTTATATATTATGAAGACTGTAATTCCACGATGATTCAAAGGAACAAGCCTACCTATGGAGCCTTTACCTTATTTACCGTATGTGGTGTCTGAGCCATGCTGGATGATGTGTTGACAGGAATCCGCTTGACACTCTTTCTTGATTATTTCACGTATCCCGCATACTGGGAACTTTTCTCCACAAAAGGCGATGCACTGCTACTTCTGCTACTTTGGTGGAGTGATTTGCTGGCAGCATCTGAGACGCCCCGTGGTGAGGAGCAGAGACTAACAACTGTGCTTTTCAGGTGTTGCACTAATCACTCTGCCCAAGTAGCAGCGCTTTGCCTTCTGTGGAGCAAAGTTCCCGTATATACTGTATATGGCTGTGTCTCATGTGACCTTGTTATTTGTACATGCTGTGACCATACAAATCACAACATGTACATTAGAAAATGTTGGAGTTATTTTGTCACTTATTGGGAGCAGTAGGCTAGATGGAGCCGGTTACCACCAGGACCTGTGCTAAGCTAGGCTAGCGGTGGGTGCATCAGACAGAATTGTGAAAGGATGTGTGCTCTTGAGTCCAGGTTTTAGGTAAGCGTGTAGCTAAAAGTAACAGTTGCATTTTATAGAGAAAAAAAGAAGAGGCTCTTAAGATTTATTCCATGTGGAAAAGGTGACAACGTAAAATTAAAAGTGAATTAGATCATTTAATTCTAAAGACATAAATGCGTTATCAAACTAACAGCAATGACTAATCAGGAGAACACCATTTTTTACATTGACTATATTCATTCTTGCAGACAATTTTCCTATAAATAGTGATGATTGCAACAAAGGTTTGGAACATTACAAAACATTTAACTCAAAATACCACAAGAGTGCGCTGCTGTCTCACATGATTTACACATCACCCTCCACCGGGAGAGGCAGAAATCCTATTTTCTTATCTACAGTCTATGTGGAGTGTATGTGGCATTATGCATTTATTATACAACTTCAGAGGTATGATCTGTAGATGAAAGAATTCACACCTTGGCTGACAGACGGACGGTAATTTCACTCATGAATGGAGCATTTGATCAGGATCTGAATGGACTCCTGTGTCGATTCTCATGTGTCTGTATCAACTCTGTGCCTTTGGAGCTTTATAATATGTTTATCATATATAGGGAAATGCATCTGTGATTTGCCTCAGAATGCAGAACGAAGCAACACAATGTAAGGCATTGATTACTTTGTAAGATTAACTTTGCCTTTATAGAAGACACTTTTAGGATAGAGATTCACACTTCCAAATTCCAGAAATTTCAGCTCAGTTATATGACAAACTACTGATCACCTCTGCAACAAGAAGAGGCCACAGAGGTTGGCAGATGCTAATAAATTGGATGATATAATCACAGGATTTGGCCTGTGTCAGGTTGGAGTGGTCCTTTCATCTGAGTGTCCCCAAGGAAAGAGATTTCTTATCTGGTGGACTTCCTGGTTAAAATGAAATCCTAATAAGATATAAAAAAAAGGTTTATCATTTCTCAATCCATATCCAAGTGAGAGTGTGTGTATGTATGTGTGTGTGTCTGTGTGTGTGTGTGTGTGTGTGTGTGTGTGTGTGTCTGTGTGTATATATATGTGTGTGTGTGTGGGAAAGAGAGAGAGAGAGAGAGAGAGAGAGAGAGAGAGAGAGAGAGAGAGATGTTTAATGCAGGTGTGGATCAGGCTACCTCCAGAAGAAGCAGGGCCTTGCAGTGAGTAATGCCATCAGACTCCCAGCTGAATTCAGTGCTGTTCTGCATGATTGCCCATGATAATTGTGTGTTGATAGGGAGCGCTGGAGATGGAGTATAATTTCCACTGAGAGATTCCTAAACAAATACCTGTGCTCAGCAGAGGGATGGAGTGCAGCAGGAGGTGAGGAGGAGAATAGTGGATGAGGGGAGATAGAGGATGAGAGGGTAACACTACCAGAGGAGGAGGAGGAGGAGGAGGAGGAGGAGGAGGAGGAAGCAGCGGTCTCATTGCACGTCCTTATAGTCTGTTCATAATCCAACAACAGCAAAGCCATGCAAGAGACTCAATTTGAAAAATAAGAACCAACATTCTTTTTCATTTTTATAGCCTAAAAAAGATTGTTTGAACTTTAATGACTGGCATAATAATAGTGACGTGTAAAGACCATCTGGGAATAGAATATAACAAGCGATAACATGACATGACATGACATAACATAATGATCAAAAATAGAATGACAGTAGAATGGACATGTCCATTTCTGGATAGCAGGATGGTCAGAGTTGTTACACACACACACACTTACACACACACACACACACACACACACACGCACGCACGCACGCACGCACAGGCACACGCACACGCACGCGCGCGTTAAACGAGAATCTGGTGAATATGAAAAGAGCCTTCTAGTATCAAACTTCATATACAAAAAACAAACACGTTTTTGAGTGAAGGTCTTAAGAAGTGACAGGGTTTAAAATAAAAGCCTAATGCAGAAAAACACATTTTTAAAAACTTATTTTTTGCAGTGTTAGAGATTTAGATGACGTCACTGAGACAAAATTTCAACAAAAGGCTGTTCCAGCGTTTGAGAACCTGACCGAGAATGCACTTTTAGTTTTGAGTTTAGACGTGGGAACTGCTAGCAGAGTTTTATTGCAGGATCTGAAGATGAGTGTGTGTATGGTGTACGTACTGTATAAGCGCAAATGCTCACAAATGCGTGCTGGAACAAATGCCCTTTATGCCAGACGCCTCAAACTAGAGATTTCTTTTGTGTGGCTGTTTACAAATGAAACATAAAAAATATGACGGAAGTAGCTATGGCATCTTGGTAAATACATAGAATGTAAACTGTGTATGCTGCTTGTGTGAAAAGATCAGAAAAGAAAGTCCACAAAGACGCTGTGGGATATGTTGAAGTCCTTCACTCGTCTGGTCAGGCAAAGAAGATAAGTCTGACTCTCAGTCAACTATTGTATGTTTAACTTTAAGGGAAGTTCAAGTTAATTAGAAAACACTCTTTGCCTGAGCGCTCTCACCTCATGGCAAGTAGTGTAGTTATCATTGCTTATCTTCCAAATGTATCATAATCCCACATGACATGCAAGTCAGATTTCATCCAAATCTGATTACTTTCAACTCTCAGAAAAAGCAAAGTATTTGAATTGCATGAACAATATGGCAAGTCAAATTACACGCTGCTTTCCTCTTTAGAGATAGTTTTACATAATTTCCCATTCGTTTTGAAATAATGAATAGACAATGGACTGTATAATTGTGAGAATTTACAATTCAGAGGACTGCGTCGTATAATCACCATGCATAATTCAGAGCGTTGAGCACATAGGTCACCGGTGGCAGTGGCACAAAAAGTAACTTGGTTCATCAAACAAACAGTTAAAAATCAACACTTGTTATGCCGCCAAACATTGCAAAAAAACTCTTTGATGAGGAATCATATCTCTTTGAGATTAAAGAGGAAATACAAGAAAGTACATGAAGAGCATCCGATTATCTATATCCGTCACAGAGAGTCTTACCTTTTCAATTCCAATGGAGTCTGTGAGTTCTCACTGATTTGTAAAGAGGCACTGGCGGTATAAAAACGGGTATTACATTATTGGCCAGTGAAAGCATCACCTGTACTGAGTGGTTCCTTTCTGCCCCTCTAACATCCTCTGGCCTCACACCTCAGTTTGTGCATATAAATTACCTTCCAAAGTGTGTATGGATATGGATAGTCCTTGTTCATGCTCAAGGTCTCTTGTTTCAAAGGCATGCTAATGTCTTTCACAGTGAAACTGCTCTCAGCGGCCCTCTATTAACTGCCAGAGCAACTGTGTAGGAGATGATTGGGACTCTTCAACTATCTTGAATATTTATACTTTTATATTTTCAATGGCACATATAGTATAGCCACAAATCCTAAACAAAGATTTCATTCAAATTTCATTGCCTATTATTAGATTATTTCAGCTCAGAGAGTTTTGTATTTTTTACTTAACTATGGATGTTAACTAAATTTGTAAAATATTTGGTTACGTACATCCCATGCTGGTGGAAAAATACATGTTAGCACCCACTAGTAGGTAAATTCTCACTTTTTAAATTCTTTCTTTGGGATTGCTGTGTTTCATCACCGTCCACTTAAAGCTCCATATTTGTGTATAGCGTCCCCTCAAGCTATTCATTAATGCTATAGTACAAACAGCCAATGGATTTGATCATAAATATTCAAATCTAGCTCTTGCATATCATTTCTTATGCAGTGTTGTAAAGCAGAGCGTTGGAGTGGCATACATCAAGGCCTTCAAAGCCACTTAGCGTTTCTGTGCCAAACGTATCTGTCCCCATCTGAACAGTATGTCAGTCCCAACATTTATTTGAAAAAGTGAGAAGTTGTGCATAAATTGATTTACATACTTCTAAGTAATGTCATTAAATTATTTTTCTCTAATTTAGTTTACGTTTACACTACTTTTCAATTCATTTATTTATTTTTAAGATTACTTTCTTTGTCCCTGGGGAAATTTGTTTGGATATTTTACACTTTATTAGGTACATCCGGTCAATCCAATACAACTGTTCTGCCGTGTCTATTTTTGTGATGCCTATAGTGTTCAGTTTTTTTTACACTGGCATATAGGTGTTAATTGAATTATTTGTTTTAGCATTTGTTCCCTAGTTAGTAGTGTTGTTATGTTATTACAATTAGAAACACCTCTTAACATGATGTAGTCCATTTTAACATTGTCTTCAACTGACCTCAATTGTATATAAAGGAATTTACACATTTCCAACAATGTCAACAAAAACTGAGCATAATAAACTTGGGAAAGATAGTTGTACTTATTAAGTGTACCATTAAGTTGCCACTGACCAACTGTACACTAATTGTTTAATTTCAAAAACTTAATTAAATAGGTTTATTTGAATAAAGCACCAAAACTTGTTTACCATAGTTGCAACCTAATGCTGTCAATAATTTAGCAAAAGAAGAGTTTACTCATATTTGCAACAATTTTTGTCCTTACTGAAAGAATTCCTAATTTTTCATTGACTCAAAGTACAGATCATTCACAACCTTAACAAAAACCAATATGTTTCACTAAATTCAAGAGAACAAAATGTTTTTCAGTATTTTATTTATATCTTCGCTAACAGGTCCATTCCACGCAGCTTTAAACCTCAGATTCTCCATCCAGCTCGTATCAACGGTACAATAAAAATGTTCCATACTGCTGAACCATAATCCCTCTGTCGGTTTTAATGTTACACATGTTTATTAATCCCATTTTACAAGAGGGCACTGTCATATCTGTGAGACTTAAGCATGTCAGCGTGTGTAAATGGATTCAACAAAATAAGCAGGCACATGCACTGTTTATCATATTTAATAGAAAATAAATATACAATTCTAATGTAACCATTCAAATGATTTCTACTCTCTTTGTTTCACTCTTCATGTGTATTCATAAGAGTCACTTCATATGCAACCTCACTTCATTAGAGTACAATTTATGAAAATGATGTATTATGTATTGAAATTACAGCAAAGCAAATGCGTGCCTATTATTAACACTTGAACTACATCTGTACCAACATGAGAGTCACGTCGGCTGGATCAGAACGTAGGTGATGTCTCACTAAAATTACAACAGCAGAACCACGCTTTTGCTGAGATATAGATGCAATCGTCCAACAACTCTAACAGGAAGAAGTACTTTCTGTTGGCTGAAGTAATGTGTGTACACTGCAGTAATATGGCTCTGATTTGAAGAAGAGTAAAGTACGTAAACAAGTAAAAGAAGCTAAAACTAGAAATTAAAGGTCAGGTTCATAGTGTTCTAGCTGCAGTAGTTTAGGCACAATCATTGAAAACATTGTTAAATGTTATTGTAAATTTGAAGTATACAGTTCTCAGGCGTTCATAAAGACAGAAAGCAACAAAATGCAAGGCAAGAGAAAAGAAATTACAGAACAGAAACAAAACGTGTTCAGACACATGCTGAATGCTTTACCTGCTGACTTCCTTTGACATTTTGCAGCGGTTTTGATGACAAACAATCCTTTTGTTGCTTGCTGTTTCAAATTAAAGCCTAAAGTTAGCAAGAGTAATGTTGCAGTCCCTTTTTCTTCACCAACGAGCTTCATGTGTGTCCTCATCTGGTTACTGCTGCTGTGCTTTTATACTGGTTTAACTTGCAAAATTATACCTTTGACCCCAAGTAGGGTTGACATTTCTTGAAAGTAAAATCTTGTGCAGAGAGAATGTGGTGTTTGGTTTTGCAATGGCAAGAGTATACTTTGTATTAATTGAAGTATAATGATATCCCTAGCTTGGATGTTGGGGAAAGGAAAAAGTGGTGAATAATGTATCTCCATGCAGATAATAGCTGAATATGTTCATATATTAATTTATGAATTTATACATTTGAATTGCCATTTAGATTGCCCTTACACTTTCATTACTTGGTTGTAAAACATAAATATGTCATTAACCTTTTAGTTGAGATAATTCAAAGTTTGGGAATGCAAGGAGGACCCCAACATAAAGTACCTTTTATAAAATGATGACAACTCGACTTCTGTGTTGAATCTGTTCTTTTTTCACTTTGTCCTTTCCTTTCTCCTGTTTGTGTAAAACCTTGTGTGCAATGTCTTTACTTTATTCTTTCCTTTATTTCATCGTCTCTCCTTCTCTTTCTTGTTCATATCTGAAGATGAACTAAAGAGGAGAAGAGCCACAATGAACACACTGCAAAGTTTTGCAAAGTTTTACAAAGTAAAAAAGGAAATGCCAGCTGAGGAGACGGTGCCGGGCTTCAGGCAGTGGAAGTCACATGCCCGGGGGACCATACGAAGGCTGGTAAATGTTACCGATGATAAATAAACATTATTTAAAAGACCTGTCAGCTCCTGTTAGAACGTAGATCTGGTTCATTTGTTTCACTGCTCTGAGGGTATGAGGAATATTTAATCACTCCTCTGAATGATATGAATAATCACAGATACCATTTTCTATAAGCCACAACCACAAACACATTAATGCTGAGTTGTGCGCTAATGCTTAGGTTTTACAGACCTAGGATTTGAGTTTGAAAGAATGTAAAAACAATATGGAGTTTAACTGTTTGACGCTCTCTCTCGCGTAATAATATGTACATATAATAATATAATAATAATCTGTACAACGTATAACAATTAGTGTTTAGACATGAGTGTTAACAAGTGATGGATCTTTACAACTAATCAATTGAATATCACTGCAAAGCAGAGATGCTTCTTCTGTCATGAAGTGTCTTTTGTTTGATTTTGCCATTGCCAAAACCTCATAAACCCAGACACTGTAAATTATGGTATTTGGACAAATGATAAAGGAAACTAATTATTAAGGCCGGGGCATTACTTGTTGGCTAAAGCAGATTTACCAACTAAGCCTATTGACTTGGACATACAATATAAAGAATATTCTAAAGAAATTTACAATGATAACAACAACTGTTGTTTTCTAACTGGCCCTGTAAAGTGACTGTGAGGCCTTGAAAAGCGCAAATAAATTCAATTTATCATTATAACAACGTACTAAACTTTAGCTCGAAAAGAACGTTTATTTTCATTATCAATAAATCGGCTGATTAGTTTATTGATAATCAAATAGTAAAAAGGCCATAACAGATCCCAGAGATATAAATAAATAAATATTTAGTTTAAAATGATTTATACAAATTAAGAAAAGCATTAAATCTTTAAATTTTAAAGGCAAGAACAAGACTTTGTTTCTTTATTCTTTGCTAACACAATGATCAAAACGATTACTCAATTATCCAAAAAGATCGCAAAAAGTATAAGTTGTTCCATGAAACAGTTACATAACTTTGGGTAAAACGTAATTTTACCTTGCAGAACATGGTAATAGCTGATTGACCACTGTCTTGACCGGGTAGTTAGTTTGTGTTGTTGCTTGACTTTGCTGAATTTGAACAAACCCTTTCTCACTTAAGTTACTGTTTAGGTCTGGTGGCTTTAATAACAGCATGAATATAACGGCTTCAGTTCCCCGTTAGAAAGAGCTGTCTGTTAGCAAGGTAAAGCTGTGAAAATATTCCAAAGTGCTGCTGACGATCCCACAGAGAATCAACACCAGTTTGTACAACTCTGTCAAAAATGTAAAGCAAAACAGCAAAAAACTGACTTCAGACTCCGATAGATGATAAATAAATGTTGTTACCTTGCCACTCTTTGTGTAGGCCTGTGTGTAACCCTGGTCCAATCCTCAGCAGAAGATGTCATGCCAGTCTCTTGCCTATCGGCACACAGGGCACCTGCTTGTTGGCATGGCGACATCTGAGGCTCTGGGACGAGCAATGGGGCATCTGTTCAGCAGACAGATGGGTTGCCCTTACCTGAGCAGGACTTGGCATCTGCACACAAACATTAGATAAATGAAGAAGGATTTTCATAGTGTGATTTGGAAATGATTTGCCCTGTTGCAGGACAGTCATTATGTAACACACAGACCATTTATCTATCTATCTATCTGTGTATCTATCTATCTATCTATCTATCTAATCAACTCTCATGGTTTCTCAACAACCAAAGCTACACAAATATATGTGAAATGTGGATTTTCGCTGCACATCTCATTATTATATTATAATTACATTCTTACTTTCAATTTTTTGTAAAAGTCAGTTTTGTATAAAAAGCTCTAAGGTATCCATTATTACTATTCTGCTGTTTAAGTACATTGACTGTGTTTGTCACCCTGCTAAGACTATTACTGTAATACAAATTTACATTTATGACGTTTTTTAGTGTGATGTGATGGCTTAACAGTAAATCCTGCTTCTTCCACCCTTCTGTGGACTATGTTAGTAATGAACAGAAGGATCACTTTCCTATTTTTATTATTCCACTACTTTACAGTAAAAGGTGTTAAATATAGACACAAGTTGGCAACATATGTTTGAAAACATCTGTATTGGCCTTCTACAGTATGTTGTATATTTGCTGTAAAGAGATTCTTGATCTGCGTCTGACTTTTCTCACCTCTCATCATTCCTTCTTGTTTGAACTCTTCCTTTCCTGCCTTGCCATCTGTTCCCTCATCATGTTTCTGTTGCTTGAAGTGAGCATCGTCTTGTTTCAGCAGCCTTAGATGTTGCGCAACTTATCATTTTTCACTTTATTTTAGAATGAACGAAGTTCATTTTATGAAATTTGATCAGTTATTTAGATTTTGCTCATGCCAACATACAGACTGCAGCTGGGAACAATTACTTACAGCCTGTGCATGTTTTATTGAACATTTGCTTAACCAATGCTCAGTGGATAAACTTACATTCAGACGTCATTACGTTCACACTACAGTATTATATTAAAATTAAATTTATTCTGCATTGTATATTATTGATTTGCATGTCATTTTCCGTTTCCGTTAAGACAACACTTTTATCACCAGTTACAGTGAATATAATATGCATTTTAAAGGCATTTAAATCCATCAGAATATGAATTACATAATACGGGTTCTGATTGTCATCTTGGAGTCTGCAGTCTTCTTTTTTAACCAAAAACCCATCAACTCAGAACAATACATCAACTAAATGCAAATTTAAGCCTTTGTCCATTCACGGCACTTATGTATGGTTCATTGAGTTACTGTAAAAAGGAAGTAAAACATATGGTTTATATTAAAATGGGAATTCCATCTAAATGTATGCATCACCTAATAGTTTTTTTATTTAAAGTTATTA
Source organism: Etheostoma cragini (assembly GCF_013103735.1). Lineage (NCBI taxonomy): Eukaryota > Metazoa > Chordata > Actinopteri > Perciformes > Percidae > Etheostoma > Etheostoma cragini. The sequence goes on from NC_048417.1 coordinate 11,391,257, forward strand.
CAACAATGCCTGAAAAACAAGGTTCAGCTGTTTCTCTGGTACAGACAGCACTTATATAACATTGTGTGACTCAAAGTTGATGGTTTAAAAAAAGAAGAAGCTCAAATTCGTTATGCTAGTAGTGGCTAATGTAGCCTGGAGAAGTTGAGTTAAGAAGAGAGTTGGGTAGCGTGCTACAGAGGTGTGGTAAACAAATCATTGTGTTTGTAAAAGAGTAGTCTACATCCACGATATTTCACTTTTGGGATGGCTCCCTTCAGCCGGATTTCACTCTTTTCACACACAGACACACAACACCCACACACACACACATGTGCGTTAAACGTGAGCACTGAGAAAATGGTGAATATGAAAACAGCCTTCTAGGATCAAACCGCACGTACAACAGGCAAACACATTTTTGAGTGAAGGTCTTAAGAAGTGACAGGGTTTAAAATAGAAGCCTCATGCAGAAAAACACATTTATAAAATTGTATATTTTTCAGAATTAGAGAATTAGATGAAGTCACTGAGCCAAAATTTCAACAAAAGGCTGTTCCAGCGTTTAGGGGCCCTGAATGCATTTTTGGTTTTGAGTTTAGACGTGGGAACTGCTAGCACACACATACAATTTAGAGTTGTATCTTACCTGCATGGAAACACACGGAGAACATCCAAACTCAACGTGAAAAGGCCTAAGCTGATCATGCCCCCAAAACTAAAAGACATACACTGAATGAAAGGTAGCGAACAAAATCAGAGTTCAGTGATTGGAGGCAACCAGAGACCACATTTTTGAATTTCTATCCAAATGAGTTTTATCTGTTAATGCAAAGATGCCTGGCGTCAAAGCCCTTATTCCCCTTGTTTGTATCACCATACATGACACAATAAACAGTGCTGTGAACAGGAGCTAATGAGTATGATAATTCAATAATTCAAGTCTGATACAGCAATTACACACTATATAAACTAAACAGATATTCCACTTTAAACTGGACTAACTACTCCACAGGCACCAGAGCTTCCCATTTTGGGATTATGAGCCCATCTTCTGCTAACAAGGTGCTGTGGCTACAAACCAAAACTAATGACATAAAGAGCATATCAGCTATGGCTCGTTTGTTGAACAGCAGAGGAGCGGTGGAGTGGCACACTGCTTGGAGTTTCAACTTTAATTAGCAATTGGCTAAAACACAGCTCCCTGTGGTCTTGACACATTAGCAATGCTCATGTGCTCTTGTCTATTAGTTCTTGAAACAACTCCGCAAGGACTGCAGGTGATCCCATAGCTGTCCAACAATGAAATGCACTAAATTAATGTTTTCTGATGACATGACCTGTCCGTGCACATGACAACAGAGGGGTATAATGCATTTCTTGCACTTTGCATTCAGTGTGTATTGACCACGGTCTGTGCAGAGGTTACACAAGTTCATATTCATTCCTGAACAGACATTCAGATTGCTACATGGGGAAAAAAAAGAACCAGCCACACACTCTCTCAATCAAGCCCTGATCAAGAACAAAGGAAGATCTGACTTTAAATAATACATGACTTGCCTTCCCATATACACTCCCCACTGGGACACTGAAAAGATGGCTCAGGTTCAAACATCTTTCCTCATCTTCAAATGTCCTTCCTTCATCTTCGCTGCTGCCAGATCTTCTGACACTGTTTAAACCTGGAAGTATCAGAGAGGAAA
>NC_048417.1:11393098-11459856 GCF_013103735.1 Etheostoma cragini
TGTCCTTGTTCTGAAAAGACAACATGTACAAAATGTTATGGCTATCCATATTTCAGTCTGCAGCAAAGTGGTGCAATGCCCAACTGACATTGCCATTCCTACAGCTATGTCACTAGCTTGGATTAAAAAAAAGTACAATTTTTATTTATTTAATTCTTCTGATTTTCGCTGCCTTTCATGAGCATAATTTAAAAAAAACTATAGACCATAAGAGCTTACGTTAAATTTCACCCGCTCGACAGAAGAGGCAAATCCATGTATGAGTCAGCCGTTGCTGTTTCAGGCATGCCTATAATGACAGCGGGAGATTGGTGGATTGTGTATTTTGTGCAGTGCTGTACTGGTAAATTTTCATGTGAGCTGTAGTTTTAATGCTAACCAAATCATTTTTCAATTTTGTTGAAATCACCACAATCTCAGCTTTTGCAAGTGCGGTAGTAGATGGTCAGTAATACCAGGGAACATATTTTTTCAGAAAGGTTGATAAAAGAAATGCTCAAAATCTACACAAAACGCACTATCAATTAGTAAGCTCACAGCAAATGTATACACACGGCATTTAGGCAACCTTTATTGCAACGTTGGCACGGCAACATGTCCAGACTAGTGCAACAGTAATTTTCCTTTTTTGCATCCTGCAAATGCATTGACAATGGTCTCAGATGAGAGCTACTTGTCACTTGTTACGTAAGCCAGAGCCCTTTTTTGGGTTGCCACGGTAAAATCTACATAGAGGAAAACTGTAGTGACTAAGTTTGAATGCATGGGAGTTTTAAGCTCACAATACCAGTTTAACAATTAAACTAACTAGGCCTCTCCACACCAGTCACATGCCTGAATTTGTTAGCAACAGTAGACACATCCTAATTTTACATTTTTGGGGCCTTTAACACCTACCTCGCTTTTCAGTTACAGGTGTGAAAACTCCCCAGAGAAAGCGTTACAGTGAATACGCTCAGAGCAAACAGCTGCCTGCAGTCAAGTGCAGAGAACAAAATTTGCAGTTTACTTGTTAAAGTAACTATCCGTAACTTTTGAATGTTTCTGAAGCTCTCTCATGTTTCATACAATAGTCTTAAGTGACTGTAAGGACAAACAAGACTAACAGTAAAAAGAATGCCATTTTGATATAGTTAGTAGGTTAGTATATAGCCTCTGCCCGGGTTGGATTTTTCCCGCTCAGTCACACAATGATTTGCGGCATGTAGACGGCGCTACAGTGACACATTCTGACGGGTCACAGATTTCTTTGGAACACCAAACAGCCAGCGTTAGCGTAACCAGCCAGTGGAGCCAGGTAAAAGGAAGGAAGAGATTTCTTTATGTAGACCTAAATGTATTTTAATGTTATTTTAGAAAGTATCTGTTGTAGTTATGGCCTATTCTAGGGCACAACCATCACAGAAAAGAAGGAACTTCAACAAAGAACAACTAAAAGCTAAAATGGAACGTGAAAGACAAGAAGCGAGGATGCGAGTCACGCTCTGTCGGGCTATCAACACATGGAGACAATTACGGGATTGTAAATTATTCCAACCCACCTCAAAGTGGCTCTCAGGTATGCAATATGTCTATTTCATTCATAAAATAACTTTACAATAAGCTGTGGTTGCATGTCAGTAGCCAATACCAACGGACGTTTGAATCCTTTTCTGTCCGTGTTTGTGTTGGCCTACTCTTTTTTTTTTTTCCTTGTCCCCCTTTATGAGGATCAGCATGTGTGGTGAACACTACCTCTTTGTTGATTCCAAAGCAGTCCCTCCAACATTTTGCGACGTTGCGATCGTGCCAATTTATGCAAATTCAACCAATCAATTTCCATCCACGTGTCAATCAAATTATCTGAAGTTTGGTAAAAAAAATCTCATGCAAATGAAGCTGTTGAAAGTTTGTTTCCATCCTACGGCTTTAAAACAAATAAAAACCTGTGCGTAATGACGTCACATGCTGCTTTGCCATCAAATTGGTATATCAAATTAATTTTAGACATCTTAAGGTGTTTCCATTCATTTTCGCACTGAATTGCACAACATTCAGGCAAACTTTTACTAGACACAATGGATCGTGCCATCTACCAACACATGATGAACAAGTTATAATAGTTCTTATTTGCCAGCTGATAGCAGCATATCCAGCTATTATAAGAAAACAAAGATGCTATCAACGCATTGCTATGATGACGCAGATGCAACTTACCTTTAATTTTCCCTCCAGCACCACTGCGAGACAACTCTTTTTGAGACATGTATGAGGTCATTCCATTTACTCCGGAGGACAAAAAGTCTCTTGTCTCCTCATTCGGCTACTCACATCTGTCTTTGTTGCCACCCGCCATCTTTGCAAACAGAGCGGAAAGACAGGGCGGAAGTTAACTAAAACTTCTTCTTCTTTGTTGTGAAGTGGGTTGCAACCATAAAGTGATCTAAATCTTAACTTCATTATTGTTCATTATAAAAAAGTTTTCATCAGCGTTCATCGCATGAGCCGTATATTGATCAAAAGAAAATCCAATGAGACCAAACGTGTTTCTTTTGAGTCAAAATTCATGAAATTCCATCAAATTTGATTGTTTCCATAAGGCGTTTTTTGTTCAGTATCACTTAATTTGGATAAAAATATGTGGATGGAAACATAGCTGCTGTCACTTTAGTGCAACTTGCAATTTTGAGCAATCACCAAAAAGGTCCTAGCCCAGGCCAGGAAAATGTAAAGATCAACAAGCCACTAACAGACATGTTCAAATTTGAATCATTCAATTAATTGTTATTTTGGGTCTTAAATCTACCAGACATTTTCATATTATGCCAATATTTACTGCATCCTGAGCCTTATTGGTTAGGTTACTAGGAAAACTCAACCTGGAGTAGTTTTATTCTCCCCAAAACAAGTTTCCTTTTAATTTTTAAAGAACTGTACAAAAAAAATGTCTCTTGCAACTTCATTGTAACACAATTTATAAAAAATAAAATTTCATTGCAATTTTTTACAAAAGCTCCTGCAACATCAGGCATTTTGGGCCGCAGCAATCTCAAAAAAAGTGTGGAATCCTGGATTGACCGCCAAAGAATCAGCACAAACTGAATGTTACATATGACTGCAAATGTAATGTGTAGGTTTTAGTTTGTCTCTGAATAAATGCTGCAGCTCTTCTAAACCCAAGTAAAGTTCCCGGGTCTTGGAAAGTGGGAGTGGGTGGGATACATTAATTTTTCTTGCCTTGGTCAGTTTATTAATACAAAATAATGTTCACTATTTTTATGACTAGGGGAGTGTAGATACAAGCACTGAAGGCAGGCTGCTACACTACTGATGGTCTTTGGCTGATGAAAGATTCAGCTTCTTCCTTCAGCTCCAAGTGTAGTCATGTGTATAATTGCTCTGGGACTGGAAATGCACCATGTGTGAATATAAAGGAATGGCCATTTAATAGGAAACACTGTCCAAACAACATAGCTCTAGTTTGTCTAAATGTCCCATGTCACAGAGAAGCTGCAGAGGATGGAAGGACGTGTATGATAGCAGCAGCAAGCGGTAAGAGTAACAGTTACAGTAAGAACTAGATAAAAAAGTGACGGAGGGCGGCTAATCACAACACACTGTTTAAACAAACAGATTTTCAATCTTGGAAATACAATGTTAGACTTTAGCCCCATTTGGAGGGGATTACAGGGAGAGGTTGGAAATGAAATATTAACTGGGCTTCACGGTAATTGAACTCATCGGCATTTTAATCATTTTGTAATTACAGGATGTGGTCTGTAATAGGCATTCAACAGTACTAGCCAAAAAAGATCTGACATTACCACAGCCCATTGATGAGCATTTGCGGGGGTCTTGCTTTCATAATGGCTTAACGTTTTTCTGTACTCATTCCCAAATAGGCCTATGTCTTTGTGTTAACATAGTTCAGTCTACGAGAGTAGCAAAATAATTTTTGACTTTCTCTATTTTCACACAAAAGTAAAACTTTACACAAAGCTTGTTAAAAAGTAGAATAATAAGCAGCTCTTCGTGCAGAAAGAATTCAGAGATGCACTTCAAAATCGAAAGACGGGAGGACCAGTGAGATTGGTAAAAAAAATAACACCACAAAACACATTCCGGATGGGGTTAAAATAACCGACCAGCACAGGTAATGTTAAAATCACCCCACCTCGCTTGTTGTTGTTCGTCCTAATTCAAGCCTGTATTACTTTAATGGATTTTTTGGCTACTATGAGGCAGTATAAACACTGTAAATTAAAAGTCATTTGACCTTTTTAAGGTTGAAATGTTGAACTTTTAACGCTTAGAATAAAAAGATTTCTGAGTGAGATTCCACCTGTAAAAACAATAAAGGAAAGACAGAGAAGAGAAGATGGGCAGCATTGCCAACAGATGTATGGTGGGGTTGGAGAAACTTTGGGGTAAAGTTTGAATGACCGGGCAAAATGTAAATCACTCATTGATCGGTTTGCCGAGGCAAGCCGAGACCCTGCTCCCATTGATCAGCTGAAGGCCAAGGGCAGGATGAGGCTGACAACTCAGACACCGACCTCTGCTGCTTTGACCTTGGCCTAAAGCCAGAAAACTGCCCTTTAACCTCCATCGTGTGACCTCTGGCCTCCCCACATGTGGCCTGTGCTGTGTGTTTTAGTGTCCTGGTAGTCCTCCCTTTCTCCTCGACATAATGTCCAAAGCCAAAGGGGCATCTCCAGAGAGGTCAAGAGGAACGTGGATGTTAAAATACGTCAAAAGGTTCCACATGAATGCTGCTTCAGAGAGCACAAAGAAGGTGAGAGGGAGGAAGTAAGAATGAAAAAAAAGTTTTTTTTCACTGATAAGAAGCAGTTGTGAGGTTACGAGGATCTCAATGGTATTGCTCTGGTAATTTAATTACATAAGCATGTATGGATCAAAGTATTAGCCAGCTTTCTTTGTGTTAATTACATGCCACAGAGGAGGATTTAAAAAAAAAGTTTGATATTATCCTTAATTCAAGGCTCAGGCTTAGCTGCAGGTTGTCAATTCCTGAATCTGTGATGGATGTCTTTGTTAAACTTTCCTACCAGACAGAGGTAAACAGACATACAGAAACATGATGTACCCTGTACATGTGTGTCCACATTTCATGTTATTGATCACCAACACCACCCACCTTGGCCATTTGGAGGGAAGACCTGATCCTCCCATTAATCAGTGATGTCTTTAACATTGGATAGAACAGTGAGGAAAAACAGATCACATTACCAGGGAAATGTATTTCAGTTAGTGAAATTATACACTAGATTAGACTAAGTCTAAACTTTGATTATGCTGAGGCTCATTGCATGTGATATAGGGCAATAATGGCTGAAGCAATTAAATCAGCTGATCTTTTCAGTAACACCTGCAGCAAAAGGGGGCCACAGTTTTATCAGAACAACAAGGAACAATTTATATTCTTCTAATTGTCTTGTTTTATGTTCCTGGTGTGTTTAAGCCTTCACACTGTAAGTTCACAGGCCCGTTCCATCTCTAGTCGCTCTACATTGTGTGCTTATTGCCTTTATCTGTCTACTGCAGCCCAGAACAAAGACCTTGGTGTTCAAACACCAATTACTCTCTCTCATCTCCTGAGGTATCAGCACAGGCCTAATTGGATTTAAATGAACCCCCAACTTCCCTTTGTTACAGCAAATAATATGCAAGGCTTTTTAATTAAGATCCGATGAAGCCCACGTGGAGGGTCTGCAGTTGCTTTCATGTCCTGCTCTTCAAATATAGGCGGGAGCATGCGTTGCGGACAGTTCGGCGCAGAGTTCGGCTCAGTGGGAGGTTGCATGGTTAAGACAGGTGGATCAGTTTATTAAAAGACTTCTAATGTGACTGATCAACTTCTTTTAGAACTGTGAAGACAGGTTGTTTGGTCGCACCTCAACTTTCAAAAAAGCGTCCAGCAGAAGAAGCTATTCAGATAAGAGACAAAGAAGAACGCCATTGTAATGGTTTTTGGTTTGAGGGAACTTTGGGGTTACAGCTGATTTATTTTGCCCCTTGTTAGTTTGCACTGACAGCTCTAGATTTCAATTGCCAACAATGTTTGCTATGACTGAACGCATATAAGGATAATACTGGTGTTATTCTACATGTTTTTTTACTGTCCTGGGAGAAGATAAGTAGCCCATTTGTTCCTACTGTATTCAAAAACATATGAAATCACTAGGTTTGGAAACCAAAACCTAGTTTCAAATTAAAACCCTTTTTTAAAAATTTCAGTTTAACTTAAACTTAACAACTACTCTATTTCTGTACACAATACCCAAACCTAAGAATCTAATTTTTTTTGGACTAAATGGCGGATTTCATAAAATGGCACATTCATACTATGATTTGTAGTAAACAGGAGCAAGTAAAGTATTTAAGCATCAACAAAGCCGCGGATTAACACACATTTGGTAGGTAAGAGAGAATTTACAGCTGCATGGTGGTGTTGCGAAGCAACATAATTATTTGGAGTTGAGTCTCGCCAACCTGGCGTATGAAAGTCCAGTATTTTCGTCTACACCAACTTCTGAAGAAAGTATCAGGCTCCTTAGTGGCTAAATGCTCAAATGTGTTTACCAGCTTGTTTGTCTGTCTGTTGTTTGATGCTGAGCAGGAAGCATGCAGTCGGTTTAGAACAGTTTTTGTGTTTGTTGCCTGCTGCTGGAAATAACGCTGATCACGGGTGGAAAACCAATACAAAGACCTTGAAGATGCTTAAAAAAATCTATTTAGAGGGGTGACAGTTACCTTGGTTGTCTGGGTTTGTCACTATCCGAGCAACAAGTAATCACATGATCCATTAATATAAAAATCATTTGTGGTTTTAAACTGTTAGATTCCAGTGATCACATCCCATCTCCATATACAGTCTTCACAGTATGCATCGTGAAGGTAATTGTGTTTCTTTCTTTCTCAGGAATGGGCAGAAATGTTCAGTCCAGCCTGCTTATGTACCTCAGGTATAATTTAAAGTTGTGACATGTGTTTAACAGATGCTCCGGCACACAAAGAATCCATTGGGTTTGGCACCAGTGCACAGACAGAGTGAAATGTGCCGAGTCTGGCAGCAGAGGTGTCAGCCTTTACACTTGGACTCTACAATGACAGTGATCATTTGCTGCTTAAAAAGGGATTAGACTGCAACTAAAGAATGTTTTCACAAAGGAATTCTATTTCCGGGGGGATATAATCAATTTGATGGATTGATTGATCTGCTGCCCATGTTCTCCTGTTATGGTATGCAGCTATGTAACAGCGGCTGGAACAGGAAGTCATCCTTTGATTACTTTGTTGAGTCAGCTTTGAGGCACTTTGAGACACTGTGCAGAATATATAATGACATTACAAGATTTTTATTTTTAAGGTGTGATCTTCATTTTTATTGCCATAAGATCTCACAAAGTTCATCACACTAAATGTATGGATTGAATTCTGCCTTGCCTCAGTGAATTAGCAGAAGAAATAATGATAGATGATAGCACAACCGTCTTTCTCTGTAACTCTGCACACAGTTTAGGTCATTTCCGTTACCTCAGCTCAGCTCAGAGACTTTGGAAGATGATGATTAAGTGCCAAATGGAATTTATAGTAAAACTCCTCTTTCCTAATGTATGATCTCCTTTTCATTGAGAAGGAGGAGGAAATATTAAATGTTAAACTGAGAAAATATTAACAGAGTGCGTTGCACAGGGTTTCAAATTGCTGTTTTTCTACATGCCACAGTTACTTCATTATATGTCCAAGCAAATGTATATTCACAGTTCTAGTCTGTGTTAACATTACAGATTTGAAGAGCAAAGCCAATTACAAGAATCACTCTATAATCATGGACTGTGTGTGTGTGTGTGTGTGTGTGTGTGTTTGTGTGTTTAAGAAGTGTGTGCTGAAAAACGAGCTTTAGGTTTGTTTTGTAACACTGGTACAGAGGAGGAGAGCGTGGAGTTGCAGCTGAAACTGTGTATTGAGAGGCCGATCAAGAATGAATGGAGCTGTAAGACTTTCAATTCTTCACATTTCTTTCTTTTCAGAGAATTCAGCTCTTATTCCATAAGGTAAAGTCAAACAGTTCCATGTGGTTTGTGAGTGAATTAATCATGATGATTAATTGGCTTTCAAGTTAAATATCCAGCAAGCGATGTCAGGCTGCCAGACATCAGGGCCAAATTGACAGGCCTTTAAGGAGAAGCAGATTGATTTACACAGCAGCTAATGAATCCCCCTCCACCCAGAAGGGGAGGAAAGGTAAACAAGTCCTTTCTTTTCCTTACTCCCATTTGCCTTGTTCAAGTATACTGCTCTCTGTATTGAACTCTAACCTGATTTAGACTCTGAGACTCTTGATAAATTCCCCCTTTTCTTTTGCTTTTTCACTATCCAGTCCCTTCAAGATTTTGCGGTCTTTTTTCAGATTGCTGGAGCCCAAATTGCCTGATTTTGAAAAGAATTGCGATAAAAGTTGCCATGTCATTTGTATCTATGTTGCAATTAAGTTGCAAGAGATGGTGAAAATTTTGATTTTTGTCATTGTTGGAATAATTCTTTAGAAATAGAAAAGTTATATTGCGGAGAGTAAAAACACTCAGAGCTGAGTAGTACTGTTTCATATCTTCTACAGATTGCTATCCACAGGAGGAAAAAAAATGGAGTTGAACAAGAATCTTTGTGACCTTATGAGGCAAATATGAACCTTATTACCTCACATCTTCTGTGCTTTGCATTTTAATGCACCTGTAACACCAATAGTGATGATACTGTAGCTGTCCCTAGAAAAATTAATACTTTACAAACATTCGTCTCCTAAGTTGTACTCCTCAATAATATATCTGGAAGTGATCAGCGGGTACAGTAGATCTGAAGCAGGAGAACATGATGGAGCAGCCTCTTAGAATCAAAGCCTGTCAGGTGTCTGACGAGATTAATAACTTGAAGTGTAACCATGGAGATTTCTGACAAAAATGCTGAAACACGGCTGTGTGAAGCTAGTTCATTTCTGTGGCAACTCCTGCTTCTTGTTAGACTTCTGTACTGGTAGATGTTTTGTTGTTGCATCTCATGATACAAACAGTTGAGAAGCAAGCGATGCTTTAAACCGATCATCTCAGCAGGAGCTCAGGAGGATGAGTGGACATACAGTAACTATTTATTGACGGTGCATCTCAGGAAAACTGCTCCAAAAGGTTGGGAGCAGTGCTGGAGCAAGCGGACTGAAGAACTTTAGAAGCTGAGGATTATAAGTAGAAAGTGACTTTCAGTCTTCTTTGACAAAACAACACAAGGCAGTGTTTTCTTAATCATTTCAGATTTAGAGTCTCCTGTAAAGTTTTGTCCATCTTTGCGTAAAACTCACAGATTTTGTTAAAATTATTTGTGAAAGATTTGCTCCTTGATATTCACAACAATCCGTGCAGACAGTGTGGTTAAAATCTATTATCTATATAGTCTATTTGTTCTTTAGAAGTTGTTTTGTTCTGTTATATGCTAGTGTAAACTTTTTTTCTGGGAGCATTAGTTACCTTTTCTCAATCAATTTAGTCTTTTTTACCTAACCAGTCATTTTCGAATACACCGGTAATTGTATGTAGGCCTGTGGTCACTTCATGGCTGTATAAACCTGCTATGGGGGCCCTGGGCCAAATTAGTTTATGGGCCCCTTTTAAGCCCCTGTTTCTCCCCACTCTGCAATGTGTGCATCTTTTCCTGTACAGCTGAGGACTTGATGTACATACTGCTGCCTCTGATTTCTTAGCAACTGCAGTCCCTCTGGCACTGATTTTAATCTAACCTGCAGCTTTACCAGATTTCACACTCTTCTAAATTTATGTGTAGTTCTGTATAGTTTTTTATTCTGTATTACCATAGCCATAGCCTGTTCATAGTAAGTGCCTAATGACGTAGTGTAGTAATAGACACTCATACATATATCTATATAATTATATATCATTCATACATTGCACTCTGTATACTGTAGCATATGTTATTTATTCATACTGTAGCACATGTTATTTAATCACTGCTTAACAACTTCTGATTAAACACTAACTACATTTTACTTGTGACATGTGCAATAACAGTAAAGTTGAATCTCATCTAATCATCTAATCTTATCTTCTAGAATGATTGTTGGTGTAGTGACTACTCACAGGTCTAGTTAAACTACTTTAGCTGGCAAACTAACTGCTAACAAGCCAGCCGGGAACATGTAAGCATTAGTTATTACCTGAGCTTCTTTCTATTTTCTCTTTACGCTGCGGTTTACTCCCGATGGCATTTTGTTCTCAGGAATTAACATTTTTATTCAAGAGAATTATTGAACACGAAAGAAAACTTGCTGAGGTAGCGAACTTGCTTTAAAATACATATCTGTGCCATCAAATCCTGGATCATAACTGTCCCTACGTGCGAATCTACCGATTATGGATTGAAATGGATTGATTTCATTACAGAATTTTGCTGCTTTGGGTGCTGGTCTGACTGGGTCCTTACCCCTTTTCTCTGTCACCACTAGCTATTTCAGTCAAGAATAAAAATGCTTCACATTACTCGTTGCCAAACTAAATGATTGCCTCTCCTTCATTTATGCTTTCGGTTTTTTAATGCACCTCAGTTTTTTTCTTCTCTTCAGCCTATTGTTTATTCTTCAGCAGAAATTAGTAATTTTCAGGTTACATCCTGTACGCTGCACTAAAAGGTCATGGCTGGGGAAAAGCAGAAGCTGGAGTACTAGCTGTGTTCAGTCAGTGCTACTTACTCCCTTTCTCTAACCCCCCGAGCCCCTCTGATCTACTCTTCGGCTCATTAAAACAACCTCTCCACCTCCGCATTAGCATCAGAGTCATGGTCAGACTGCTTTTGTGTTATAAGGGTGGAACATAATATCAATAACAACAACAAAAACAATAGTAGCCTTTGGTCCAGGGAGAAGAGGAGGAGAAAAGTCTTTGATAATGTACATCAAAGAAGGACGCTGAAGTAGGCTGGGTTTTCATTGCGTGCATGTCAAGGTTGTCTCTGATGCAGCCTGTGTGGGGTTATACTTGGGGCCGGTCGGAAGGCACAAGTTAAGATGCTGGGTCTCTTGCAAGTCAAACATCGCAACCAACAAAGGTTTGTCATACAGTAGGTTAAAGTTTTGCCTCTTGATTGATATTGATTTCCACATTCTGTCAGTGTATACAGGTGAGGGTGTTCGAGCAGTCAGGTACTAAGGTTCAAAGCTATAGTGCATAGTTTCTTTTGCCCCCATGACGAGTAATAACAACAAAACTATTGGCGCATCCATGTGATACAAGCCTTCCGTGATCGCGTACCACCTTCACCGTTCCTCCACAGGAAATAGCCAAGGATTACACGGAGGATTAAAAAAACATGATGGACTATTCAGGAGAGGTAATTATCTTCACTGAGTTTCAGCGTGCGATGGTAGCACACTAGTTTCTGAACATAGTCTTACTGAGAAATACAGAGAGAGTTGTGTGGAGCTAATAGTTTGAATTAGCTTTGTAGCAATGCATTCGGCAATGGCTTGAATGTAAAAGACGTTAGTTAATATCAAAAAGTTACACACTTAAGCTTTAGGACCACAACAACCAAAAATGAAACTATGAATCTCTGTACAATGTAAAACTTTGCGGCAAAAGTACAGCAGGCCCAACAAATTAGTGCAGACCAGTGCTGAGGAAAGACTTGTTAAATTAGAGTAAGTTAAGTTCTCTCTAAAGTGCAACATTAAGAGTGGATGCAGACGGAAGTGAAAGAAGACGGAGCTTCGCCTTTAGCAAATTTTTCAATTAGGATGACCCCTGATCTGATATGTAGTTGCAGTTGTACAGTAAATGCTAATAAGTTGTTAACAGATGTATTTTGGTCCAGATGCTCTGCAGCTGTTTGCTGGAAGGGAAGTGGTTGAGCGGTCCATTGGAGGGGTCCTGCTGATGGATTAAGGATAAAGCTTAAAATGAAAAAACTAAAATTATGCTAATCATATTTAATTGTAATAACCTGGCCCCCAAAATGTTGACAAAACAATCCTTAATTAAGGTAAACTATCTTTTACCAGAGTGTTCAACCTTGTAAGATGGTTATTATAAGTGGAGGGCATACATGCCACAGGTATGATTGATACTTGTATTTTTAAAAATATTTATTACCCATTAATAAAGACATAAGATGCATACCCTTTCTAAAATGTGCATCAGTATAACCTAACAAAGAAGAGCTACTTGGGCTCACCATACCCAAAAAGTGTGCACTTGTAGTGAAATATGGTGCACTTTTTATAAATGCATAGGTTAGATAAAGAACAAAGTGACAACCTATTTCATATTCCAAACCTCATTGGCACTTTTTGACTAGCGACACTAAATGTGTCGCTAGTTAAAAAAACTTTTTTCTCTTATTCCCCATCAAGTATGTAAGGTAGTGTGCAGTGTGAATGTGAAACTCCACTCACTGTGGGGAAAGTTTTACTATACCAGTTGCATGACAGCTTGGGTTTCAGATAATTCAAACACAATTAAACAAAAAAGTATAAATAATATATAATATAATAAATTATGTCATTAAGTTACAAACACTTCTATTATTCTTTGCAATGCATTTATGATCCACTGAAACGTAGTGATATACAGTAGGAGCACAGAAGGATGAAGGAAAATGCTACAAAACCATTCTGCCGCTTGTTTCAGAAGTCACTTAATATTTCAATATCCAATACTTCCTTATTTTCCTCCAGACCCACCTGAGAAATCATCTTAACTACAGAGAGCCTTTATAATCACGTGGGCCGCGGTGGGAGCTTCAGAAAGAAATCCGTCCATTCATGAAAGGCGCAGGGCCAGCCAGACTGAGCCAGACCCACCCTTCAGGGACACCCGCTGTTTGACTTGGCTCAGGACTGGGCCGGGGTACAGGGCTACAGTTGTCCGTAGCCACAGGCTGCAGAGCTCAAGGTATTTCCTGACTAAATGTTTCTGTCATACTGTTTGCAGTCATATTCGAAGGACGGCGGGGGAACTATAGAGAGAACATGGATAAAAACTCATTAGAAGCCACAGTGGGAAGACAAACCACAAATCTAGTCATTTAAAACAAAATCTATTTCAGTTCATCAGCCTTAGTAAACACTAAAAGGAAATTAAAATCTCATAGGCTTGCTTACTTTTAACCAAACTTCCATGTCATCTTCTTTTTTAGCAGTCAGATGTAAGCTGTACATTTCATAGACTGTGACTTTTTCTAAATGCACTGAACCCCATCTTTTCTCAATTTTCTGTTTTTCTTCAATGAATGCCCAGATGTGTGTCTTCTCTCGGTGCGTTTTGTTTTACTTTAGCATAAATATTCAACAAATACATCTGCATGTAACAGGCCATCATTCCAAGAACATCTTTCACCATTATGTTAATGCTTACAAACACTTAGAAACTAGCACATTTCAGGCCTTGCACGCACCTGCAAGCACCTGTACACAGACACACACACTCACACACACACACACACACACAAACAAACAACCAAAAACAAACAAACACACAAACACACACACACATGCACGGAAAAGCGGATGAGTGATGTCTTTGTACAACTGACCGGCTGTATGCGCTCTCTGCTGTTCCTGGTCACTTTGGCTCCTTTTAAATTATCCATTGGGATTAATGAGTATAATTTTCACAAATGAATTCCCCCTATTCGTGCATAATGGGCCAAACAACAACAGTGTTTAACCAGCGCATCTGTCCATTGGGAGTTATCATTTACACTAAGTCGCAGCAGAGCTTGTTAATTGACCATTTCTCCAGTGTGGTAAACACAGCTCCTTCTTCTCCCTTCCATTTACTCTACCTGAGTAATTCCCCCTCATCAAGTGTCAGTTAATAAGAAATTGTGCATTCAGACATACAGTGTAACAATTTTTATGTTATTGGTCATGGTTGTCTCATTTGTCTCTGTTTTTGAGTAAGGACTTTGAAAATGTATACTTTGACTGTTCCCTCTCCATGTCCTCTTTTTCCCACTCTCTCTGTACCCCGACTACCACAGTTTGTCTCTCCTTGTTCCCTCTCTGGGGCTGCCTCTGCTTCTGATTTAAACACGCAGCAGGGGGTGTTTGGTAGAGACTCCCACTGTGAACGATCTCTCTTACTCAGGAAGAGCTGAAGGTCAAACACACTCACGATCAGAACCACAGTATGACACTGAAGAGGTGGAATATAAAGAGTGCAGGGAGGAAAGCCACGGAGAGAAGTTATGTTATCTCAGCATTGTTTTTTTCAGTGAAGTTCAGTATTCTGTAAACACAACACACAGCTTACAACTGAGGAGCTGAAAGACACGATTTGCCTAGTCTTATAACGTCTACAACATACACGCACATACACTGAATCAATAAAACGAAAAAAAGATTTCAACTGTTCAATTTCTCCTGACAGCATGCCAAAAGGCGAGAGAGGGACATATTGTTACAGTCTGTGCAAAGAATATTATTAAACTTAATAATGATGGAGATAACAACAAAACTGTCATCTTCACAACTTAATTTTTGTATTTTCTGCCTGATTTGTGTTCCTCTCTCTCTCTTCTAACAGTAGGCTAATTAGACAGACCCTTGACCGACAACACAAACAGATGAGGAACAATCATCTGTTTCTTTGAATGGAAAACTCCTGGTGCCCAGATGAAGGTTTTTCCTTTTCCTCCTTTGCAATTTTTGTTGGAAGCATTTGCATTTTTCAAAATTCTACCAAAGAAAATAGCCCAGGGGCAGAAACGGCTGATTTGCATATTGAAGACTCAACAGAGGGCAAAGAGTGGGAGAGAAAGAGAGAGAGAGTCTGTGTGAATGATTTGAACAATATCTAAAATAAACAATAATATGAAATAGCTAGCAGTGTCATGCTTATTATGCTGGATTAATTACAGTATTCACCACAACTGAAACAGATTATTTGCTTAGTTGTGAAGCAGTTTTATGGGGAGAGAGAAAGAGAGGGGGGAGAGAGAGAAATGTGCATCATAAGAAGGCCTCTTTACCCAGCTTCCTTCATGAATAACAAATAGAGGACCCAGTGCTGTGACCAGCCAGCACAGCACATGAAAAACATTAGTGCATTCCCTGAGTCTTCTGGTTTTATTCTCATTGTGCTGGTACGCTGTTTTGTACAGCTCCTCTGTTTTTATTGTGTTTTACTGAATACAACTCAACAATAAACAAGTTTTGTAGACTCTGGAACAAATAACTTATTTTTTACATTAAGAAGAGTGTAAACAGCTTTTATATTGGCTAATAAATCATTTACTAATCCTTAATAGATCAGTTACAATCCATCAATAACGTTTTTGACATCTGTACAAATGTACTAATTCAAAGTCTTTAAAACAGGTTATTACAATATTAAGTCAGCAGTTGGGAATGTGAGGTTTAGACATTTTAACTTATAGCCTTGATATATTTTACAAGAAATGGTTTACTGATGCCTCACAGACCATTAGTATTATTAAAACTGCATGTATTGAAATATTGGCAAAAATAAGTTATCTGCGGCTGTAGAATCAATGGGTTAAGACAGCAAAATCTTAACTTTTTACAACAAACTGCCATATGGTGAAATATTATCTATGTTATTAGATGATACAGATTGTTGGACTAACTTAATGCTGATGCACTCATCTCACTCATTTGTTATGTGTTGACCTCTTTATGTTGTCCATAAAACTTTTGATGAGGGTATATTTCAAATTCTTAAAACCACAAAGAGAATGTAATTGTAAAAATGTGTTGGAAATAAAGCATGAAATGTAGGGAACAAACATGAATGACACTAAAAACTAAACATTCAGGTTCATGACAACGTGTGTCTATTTGTATCCACCCCTCCATGATCTGTGTATTGAGAGTGATCAAGTTTCTGCATTAAAGTAAGTATTGTCCTCGTAATGCATTTTGATATCTACAAAAGCCTAATTATAATAGTACAAGATATGGCATACACATACTAATAAAACATAAATAAACCACATTTTGCTTATAAACCGTATATCATTTTCCCATTGCTACAAAATTGTATTAGGCTACTTCTTTCAAACTAAAACACATCTAAAAATCGGATACATCTAAATGTATTCTAGCACGTGAGGTAAATTCAACTGATAAAGTTCGTGTTGGAAAAATACATTTTTTGTGTCTATTTATCTTTTACCTTTTGGATTTGATCCGAGACAAATCCCGAAAGACATAAATTAGCACATTTATTGGGCTGCACCTGGCTCTCTCTTCCAGTCACAAAACTTCCTGCGTCTCAGTCGATGCTTCAAGGCCCTCAGAACTGAAGCAACCCCGTGCTAGAAAATACCCCGTGACACGTTTATTTAACCGACCATGCAGAAACGGACCCAGCATGGAAACATCCCAACAGAACCGGTTGGTATTAAGGAAGGAAAAATTAAACTGTTGGCTTGTTTTGTGCACTTTCAGCGCTCACCAGTGCGGCCCGTCACGCCACTGTGGCCCTCCTTTACAATATAAAAAGACTAGAGCATTAGGATGCAAGACGCGTACAAACCTCCAATACCCAAAGCCGACTTGAGTATTACAATAATATAAATGAAAGTAACATATAAATCATCTTACCACCATTGTCATTATGTAAGCTAAGAAGTTTTTTGCAGGATATCTTACTCCCTTTCAAAAGATGATTTATGTGCACCTGAAGGCTACTTTGTGCGTCCTTAAAGACACATTCTCTGTCTTTTTATCTGGGTCTATTGTAACAGATTTTAGCTTATTGTTTCCCTTTTTGTCCTGCAGGAAGAACTTCGCGCACCCGAGGCTTGAATGAGACACACCAGCTCCTCTCTGACTGTGCGTCCAATCAGCGGGTGCTCTGCAGAGCCTTTCTGTTGTAATTGGATGGAGATGGGAGAGGAATACGCAGCCTTAGCACAAGGTAAACACATGCTCGTCTTCTTCGCTCCGTAGAAGACGCGCCGGATAGAGCAGATTAAGTGAGCGAAACTACCGAGAGGACCGGAGAGACTTTAACGTTTAACGTTATCATTTCATCGCTTTAAATCGTTAAGGGAAATAAGTGAGAGTCAGCTCCTGTTGGCAAGGGACAAAGAAGGTGTTTTCCATATTATCTGGTCTGTGGATTACGCACGGCGGAGCTCCCGGGACAGAAAAAAGTTATTGTTTTGTTGCACAGAAATGATAAGACACTGTGTATTATCACACAGGTCTCAGTGCAAACAACCTAATTAATTATCAGCTGAGCCTCTATGGAGTGATTTCCTACTTTTCTTTAGACTGAATTTATTTATGGATTAGAAAAAAAACATTAGACTCTAACAAACCACCAGAATAGAGAAATATATCTGAAGATATATGCTTTGGGGGATGGCCACAGCCACCTCGAGTCCATACCTAGCCAGCAGCAGGATTTTGTCCGGCCCGGTCCTTCACTCTGATCGGAGGGTTGGTGGCATGCAGCCGGGCAGCACCGCTGCGACCACGGTGTCTAGTGGATACAGAGGGGACCCTTCAGTAAAGATGGTGCAGAGTGACTTCATGCAGGGAGCCATGGTGGCGAGCAATGGGGGGCACATGCTAAGCCATGCCCACCAGTGGGTGACATCGCTTCCTCACGCAGCAGCCGCAGCAGCCGCGGCCGCGGTGGCAGCAGTCGAGGCCGGCTCTCCGTGGTCCCCCAGCTCCCAGCCGCAGGACGTGAAGAGAGGGAGGGAGGACCTCCACACAGGCACCGCTCTGCACCACAGGTCCCCACATCTGGGGCCCCATCAGGCGCACCTGGGAAGTTGGGGAAGCAGCTCCGCAGCGCACATCAGCATCACCGAGGGGCAGCAGCAGCTACAACAGCAGCAGCAACAGCAGCAGCAACAACAACAACAACAGTCCCTCATTTATTCTCAGCCCGGTGGGTTTACAGTCAATGGGATGCTCAGCTCGCACGCGGGGCAGAGCCTCATGCACCAGGGGCTGGTGCGCGGGGAATCCCCGGAGCTGGACCACGGAAATCCCCGTCATCACCATCACCACCATAACCACCACACGCCCCATCACCAGCATCACGGGATGAACCACGAACCACACTCAGACGAGGACACTCCGACGTCTGATGACTTGGAGCATTTCGCCAAACAGTTCAAACAGCGCAGGATCAAGCTGGGTTTCACTCAGGCAGACGTGGGCTTAGCTTTGGGCACCCTGTACGGCAACGTATTCTCACAGACCACCATCTGCAGGTTCGAAGCGCTTCAGCTGAGCTTTAAGAACATGTGTAAACTGAAGCCTCTGCTAAACAAATGGCTGGAGGAGGCCGACTCCACGACCGGGAGCCCAACCAGCATCGATAAGATCGCCACCCAGGGCAGGAAGAGGAAAAAGCGCACATCCATCGAGGTGAGCGTGAAAGGCGCGTTGGAGAGCCACTTCCTCAAGTGTCCCAAACCATCCGCACAGGAGATCAACTCACTGGCGGACAATCTGCAGCTGGAGAAGGAGGTGGTCAGGGTCTGGTTCTGCAACCGCAGGCAGAAAGAGAAGCGCATGACTCCGCCAGGACTGCCACGCTCTCCGGAGGACGCTTACTCGCAGGTGGGCAGCATAGGTCCCGACACACCGTCACCGTCCATAGACTGCAAGAGGATGTACAGCGACACGTGAAAATAACTTTGGAACTTTGGATCAAATATTTAATGTTTCCCTAAATGATAGGATCATCGATTAACTTTCCTTACCGCTCCCCATGTTCGTTGATCCTCATAATGATGTTGTCCAGTGTGTATTCATTTCAGAGTTAGAAACATGTCTACTTTTATGCATACTCTGGTACGGTTCTGCACTACGAGTCAGCCTTTGGGACAGAAAATGAAAAGCTTAAAGGAAGTCTGAATATCAAATAATTTAAAGTCTATTAAAGACAATGTTTGTTCACCATAAGACCCTACAGAATGGACATTTTATCAATCCGGTGCCAAGAAGTTCAAACAAAACAAGTTATTTCTGTATCTCTGTAAAGTAAAAAAAAAAAAAGAAGAAAAAAAAGGTCTGCTCGTAAAGCTGCAGAGTTGGATGTCCCACAGGCTAGCCTACGTTTTTATACGAAAGACATTGATTTAATGCGCTTTACTCAGCATTAAGTTGTTTATAACAAGCAATAATTTGCTCTTCCTTTAAACGTTTTTCTCACTTTTGTGTTGTGTGTCAGTGGATTTATGTTGTGACACAGTTTGAAAGAACAATTTAAAATTACACCAGTATTGTTTTCCTTCATAGGAAACTCTTTTTTTTATATATTAGCCAGCATTCCCTTAAGTTTATTTACAAGTAAGTCATGCTGTGTATTTTTTATGTGATGATATGGACTATTTATTTTTCCCAGTGTTTATTTTCATGGGATAGACTAATTATTTAATAAATATGACATAAGAAAAGACTTGTGTTCAGGTATCTGAGATGACCATCTTTATTGTCTCCTGAGACACACGCACGCACACACACACACACACACACACACACACACACAAACACACACACACACACACACCTACACAGTTTTTTCAGAACATCACAGACAGCCTCGATGATATGATTTGCCATATAGTAAATTTAATCTTTGAGTTTTGGAAAAATTGTTGAATAAAACAAACTATTGGAATACATCTTATGCTGCATGAAATTATAACAGCATTTTTTTAACTTTTTTGTTTTTACAGTTTATAGACAAAATGATTAAAAATGAATTGGCAGCCTCATAAATACTGAAATTGATAATTAGTCTTCTTCATTAAGTTATCACCATTAATGTGGACTAATCTGTCACTAGCAAAAACAATTTGCCAGTTTTTGTGAGTCCTAGTTGTATTGACACTGTTGAAACTGATCAAACTCATCACATTAGTCTTTTCTTGGGGTTTAGCTCCACATTTGTATGTGCAGTCCAGCCACATACATCCGGTGGCGGTGGAATGCAGCCATATGAGGTCGGCTATCCCAGCTGGCAGTTCACCTTGGCAGCGGTTGTCAAGGTGACAGTGAGATGCAGGGACACAAGGCAGCGGATCCTTTGCCACAGATGATGGATTTGGCAAATAGGCAGCAAGAAGCTCAGGGCGCTGGCTGTGAGAAACAATCTTCGTTTCCCCTCTCTGTCTCTGATCCACACAAACATGACACACAATACATACGCACATGCAGAAAAATATGCACACATTTACTTGTGTCTCAAATCAAATATCTCATTCATGATAGAAAATATGGGCGGTAGTTATGAAAGAAAGCAAATTATAAGTGGTGGTTGTGGTGAAACTTGCCGGGGGGGGGGGGGAGGATCAAAAGTCAAAGATCTGCTATTACAGTAGCGCCAACAAACCTGACAGAACACTGAGAAACAAACATAAACCTAGAAGTTAATGGATTACTGCAATTGTCCCGCCAATTGTAGTTTGAATATTTTTTTTCTGACTATCTTCCAGAAGCTTCCACATTGATATGGAAGACTAATGTGTAACTGCAACACATTTTGGTAACTCTGTCACATTATATGGGATTCTTGATTACAGGTTAATGGATTTCTGTCCCTTTGGGAGCAACATGTGTCCAAACAATGCAAATACTGAATAAATCCTATTACTGTTAAACACACAATAAGAGAAGTATACTAATATGTCAAAAGTGTGCAAGGTGTGTATGTGTGTTACTTTGCTGAACATTGGCAGGATATAGAGGAAACTCTGGCCTAGTGGGTTGTAAAAAGCAGCATGCCGGCATGAATGGGTGGTTTGGTTTGGTCTTTACATATTAGCCTATGCAGCCCTCCTCACTCTAGGGCATTTTTCAATCCTTAAATAGGCTGAGGGGAACGCGTATGTACACATGAAGAGGAAATGTTGTTAATACTTCATCAGCTTATGATGTTGGTAGCAATCAATTTGGATTGGAGAGGATTCTGCTATTCTTGGGCAGATGAACACTGTCAGATTAGCTTGGGCAAACTCAAAAATGCATACTGAAAAGTGAGCTGTTTTTCTCATTGCAGACAAGTGAACCTTTTGCAGAAACAACGTTTTAATCAGACAATCATGACGTTTTTACTGACTCGTTATATCCTGGATTGGCATATGGAGATCGTCGCATCAAGCGACTGGAATTTAGAACACCTAAAAGAAACACAGCATTCTGTCATGAAAACCAATCACAGTCTACATGCTGCACACACAAAAACGCAGAGGAAAACTTCTACTTGCTCTCAGGTGGCACAGCAATATCACACAGAGGTGTTAAGGTAGCACCACAGCTCACTGTAATCATCTACTAAGACATCTTACCATGATGTATTCCTGCCGAGCTACAACAGCCAGAGTTCTCTGACAAACATGGAGGCCAAATCTAAGCTTGTAGGAGATACAAGTCGATGATGTTACAGTAACCTGAACCCAAAAGCCCTCAATCAACAGAAATGGCTCAACGCACATGAAGTGCATCTCTGCTTATAATGACAGAATAAGTGCACTCAGTGCTTGGGAAAATACGTGCTACTTAAAATTTTGTATTGTTTTCTGCATTACTGAAACAGGTGATGTTTGCAGTTAAGGATGTTATTACCTAATCTAATAAAAGCAGCTAATATATTTGCTCATAATTAAAGACTTGTTTTAAGCAATTATTGCATGATAATCCCTCCTTTAATGCATGTTGTTTGTGACTTACAATTCGGGCCACAGTCACATGAAACAGACCTAAACCTGAACCTTTTCAAAGAACAGCAAAGTTTTTATGTAAAACTATTTCTCTGCGGGTTACACATTATCAGTCTCTGCTGTTTGTTGTTAATTATTCTCACATTGCGGCGACAGGTTAAGCACCAAGTCTAACACTGATTAACACACTGTGGCTTCCTCAGTATGAATCAAAGCTCATGACACACATGACTCCTGAGTGGAATCAGAGGAAGTGGCAAGCATAAATTAAAATACACAAAAAGTGCAATTTTGGTGGTTGTAGTTTTGTGTGTGAATGCATGATAATGTTATAACGGTAACACAAAAGTTGTCTGTACAAGATTCAATCAACTCAAAGTCAATATACTTGTGTAGGGGTTTGTCCTCTTCTCTGAGTATTCTGATTTAGTGGTTTAACGTTTTTCACTTTGCCTGTGTTTGCTTTTTTGGTGATGATGGGGTACCAAAGTCTCTCTCTATCAGGAAGAAATTAGAGCAAACATCTGGGGAATAATGGCCAGGGAAATGAATTCTCTCCCTTGCAAGCTTGTTGTGAGGGTGCCACTGAACGTGACGAGCATGCATGTGCCAGACCAATGGAGTGGAACTCTTTGATGGGCATGTTCAACACATGGGCACGATGCCAATTTAGACAAGCATGCCCACAAAAAGAATCTCCTACTGCATGCTAAGTGTGTGACTATTGAGAATACACCATACATACCACAATTCTTTAAAATCAAAATTAATTTCGATAATATTACATAAAGAACAACGCTGTGTCTACAGATGTTATTCTGCGCATCTGGAGTCAGCCAGCATTCTATTAACAATGTGTTGGCCTATTTACCTCCTTAACACACAATATAAGAATTTTACCAATATATCCGCTGTATATTAATGTAAAATTATTATCAACATTTGATGCTCAAAAAAGAGGTGCTTTAATTAAAAAAAACTATTCATGCTTATAAAAACCTAAACATACCAGCACATAAATGTTTTAAAAATGCAACACAACTGAAGACCGAATGCTTGTAAGGCACAATGCTGCCATCTCCTGTTCAAAATAATTGATGCACGTATTGGATTTTTTACTGTAAAGTGCAAAAGGACCATATGGCATATTAAATATTTTTTCTGGATACATTTAATAATTGTAATTATTATTTTTATTAATAGCATCCTTATTATTT
Source organism: Etheostoma cragini (assembly GCF_013103735.1). NCBI lineage: Eukaryota > Metazoa > Chordata > Actinopteri > Perciformes > Percidae > Etheostoma > Etheostoma cragini. The sequence continues at coordinate 11,416,033 of NC_048417.1, forward strand.
GTTGTGCTGAGCAATAGAGATCTGCTAAATATCCAAATATCCAAGAAAGTCCAAGTGAAAAAAATATACCTGTTTAAATATTTTAGCTTCCAAATAAATGTATTTGCCGCACTGCTGCTTTAAATCAGTGACCACCTGCTCTTCTGGCGTCAGCATCAACCGCAGGCGGTACGATGGCGATCGATACGGCAGTAAAATGTTCAAAGTGGGATATTTTGAGAAAAACAGGAAGAGAAACGCGATCATCGAGCTGACTGGCTCGACAAGAGCATGACACCTGATATCAAATGTAACGTTAAGGTAGGCCTATATCATGTCTGGTGAAAGTTCACATATGTATTGGTTTATTGCTTGAATTCCCTAATCGTTACATAAAGGGGAAATATCTTTTTTGGTTTTCGGTGCCTGTATTGTAGCCTTTCTGATGATTTGCATTGACTCGTATTCTAGTGGTGATGCAGAAAGATTGCCTGTGATTGACAGAAACAGTGAAACAGGTTAATATGTAAATGTGAGGACACAGTGTAGGCTCAGGGCTGGCTCTCTGAATGTAAACAATGGATTATCAATACAGGGATTAAATGTCATAGCATCACATATGCCTACGGCATTATAGGAAACATAAGCCTGCATCCAGGAGCTGATGCCACCATAATCCTCTAAAATGAATGACTATATCTGGATGCGGTTTTATATTATTGCTCGGTTTGTATTGTCACATCAGTTTCTCATTGCCTATAGAATTAACCCTTTAGCTGAGCAGAGCAGCTAAGTAAAACTACCTGTTTTTATTAAAATAAGCAGAAGGGAGCCTCCTGCAGGGAAAGTCAGCTCATTGTCTTCTTTATGTAATTTGCACCGAATCACTTCGTAAGGTAAATGCATTAAAATTTAAAAGCATTGGATTGCCTAGATGTGTATTGATCCCATCGTTTCTTGTTTTCTACACAGGCCTAGTTTATTTTTTTTCTAACAATAAAGCTAGGCATTCAGGCATTTTGACTTGCCTAAATTCCAGCTTTATTGATCATACTTAAATATGAAGACCTTAACACAGACATATGTAATGCTTCACAGTGGGGCATCATTCATTTATGTTTGTCAAGAAAAACATATTTTGTATGCAGTGAGACTATGAGTTTAATTCCGAAATTAATTCCTACTTCCTTATTTAAGTGCAAACCCTGTGATACAGAAAATATTTTGTCATAGAGGATGAGAGTGAGACTGCTTGTTGCCATGGAACTGGTGACCTTGTTGCCTTGGCAACAACCGGCAACACTTTGCAGTGGCCTATGATGTTTTTGTGAAAGAATGTAGCTACAGTCACTGAAGGGACCAATTCCTTTCACATGTGTGGGTGAACCATCACATGATAAGATACCATTAGTCCACTTAATGTAAGCAAATTCAAACTTGGATTTGTTGTTTTTTTTTAATTTTGGCTATTAACATTAGTTATGTAACAGTGATTCTGTGTATACTATAACCATCCATCCATCTTCGACCGCTTATCCGGTATCGGGTCGCGGGGGCAGCAGCCCCAGTAAGGGACCCCAAACTTCCCTATACTATCACTTAAAGCCTTATTTACAAATGGATGAAAAGCACGGGTGTAAATAATTTAAAAAATAATGATGGCTGGATTTTATTAAGTTGCTTCAGTTTCAGCTTCCTGCAATTGTGAATGCTGGCTTATTGTCGCACTGCCACAGAACAAAAGCCATCACTACTGTTACAACACTCACTTTGATGGAAAGAGACATGCAAAGGGCCAAAGGTCAAAATCTAACCCAAGCCCGCTCTGCATTGAGGAGTAAACCTCTATATATGGGAGCCTGCTCTACCAACTAAGCTATCCAGGTGCATGGGAGGTTATAAATCTAAACTGGTCTTTTTGTCTCCCAGCTAGCCAGACAATCCACCTGGGAGGACCACATCTCAGCCCTGAATGCCAAAATGACCTAAACACACCCTAACATTGTCCCACCACCAGAAGCAGGAGGCGAAAACAGATGTGTCCTTTGTGTGTGTGTCCACAGGATGCCTCTCTGTTTTATCAAGGTTGCATCAGAGCCTGAGCTCCAAGAATAAGCTTCTGCTAAGTCGAAGGAAGGCAGGCTGTACCATGGGTGTGTACTATACTTGTGTGTAAATGTGTGTATTCTATTCATGTGTGAAGCATTACACGTACTACGTGCATTGGAGGGTTGGTAGTGTGTATGTTTCAACATGCACCCATGTAGTTCTGTAAAGATGTTAATCATCAAGCCTATTCAAGCCAGTGAGAAGCACATGTCAAATCCCTGTGACTGTATCTCAATGTGGTGTGTCTGTGGGTTGGTCCTATTGCTCATATAAATCCTCCTCTTGCTGTTTCAAATTTACAACTATCACTGAGTAATAGGTCACAAGGCAGAATAACTCATATGACTATTAAATAAGACACTCTTAAAAAGACAAACAGCACATTAATGTAATGCACTATTGACATCCATAAAAATCATGGAAACGCCCTCAGGAATAAACTCTTATGTACTGTATGTTGACAGTTTGTTTACATATGTTTTTTTTAAATGCAATATGTCGATATTCTTGCTATCTCAGATATTGCCATGGAAGACCAACTGCTGGAGGACAAATTAATGTGTACACCACAACCATAATCAACATGTACCTTCTTTTGGACTAATATCCCTTGATAATAGCTGCTATGGCTTTTTGTAATGAAAGCCTGCTGGAGGAGTGTGGCTTCATGGGGCCGGACAATGTGGAGGAAGCAACAGAAAGTCTCCCGTCAGAAGCCACAACTCCCCTCACATCAGTCACTCTGCGTGTAACCTTGGCAGCCATAATGATTTTCATGATTACTATTGGTTTCCTCGGCAATGCGATTGTGTGTCTGATTGTTTACCAGAAACCGGCAATGCGTTCTGCTATCAATCTCCTCCTCGCCACGTTGGCCTTTTCGGACATTATGCTCTCTCTGCTCTGCATGCCCTTCACTGCAGTCACTGTGGCCACTGCCAACTGGAGCTTTGGAAGCGGGTTCTGCCGAGCGTCCATCATGCTTTACTGGCTGTTCGTCCTGGAGGGGGTATCCATCCTCCTCATAATAAGTGTGGACCGTTTCCTCATAATTGTGCAGCGGCAAGACAAGTTGACCCCAAATAGAGCCAAACTGTTGATCGCAGGTTCATGGTTGCTAAGCCTGTGTATGTCTCTGCCTTCTGTAGTTGGGTGGAGGACGGGTGCAGCAGGTATTGGGGGTGGCTGGGCGCCGCAGTGTGTGCTGGGATACAGTGATTCTTTGGCAGACCGGGGATACACAGTGCTTTTGGCAGTGGCAGTATTCTTTGTACCTTTTGCTGTTATGCTGTACTCTTACGTGTGCATCCTCAACACAGTGCGCCGCAACACCCTGCGCATCCACAACCACACCAGTGAGCATTCCTGTTTGCCAGCCCTCAACCAAGTGAGCAAAATGAGACTGACTGGGCTTCAGCGGCCCCCTCAGATCAAAGTGGACATGAGCTTCAAGACCAGAGCCTTCACTACCATCCTCATCCTCTTTGTCGGCTTCTCGGTGTGCTGGTTGCCACACACGGTTGTCAGCTTGCTGGCCGTGTTCAGCCGCCAGTTCTACTACAGTTCTGTCTTCTACCCAATCAGCATTGGCGCTCTGTGGCTCAGCTACCTGAAGACAGTCTTCAACCCTGTCATCTACTGCTGGAGGATTAAAAAGTTCAGGGAGGCCTGCCAGGAGTTCATTCCCAAGAGCTGCAGACTGTGTCCCAGAGTACCGGGCAGGAGCCGGAGGAGAGTGAGGCCCAGCAACATCTACGTGTGCAGCGAGACTCAGTCAGCTGTGTAAAACAAGGAGGACCAGTTGGTCGATGCACAGCAGGTGTTGACAACTGATTTTAACTCTGTACCTCATAAAAGCAATCAAAGGTGAATAGTAAGTTAATATTAAGTTGAAATAAGTTCACCTAAAGACTATACTTGTCATTAAAAAATAATCTCACCACAAGAATGAACTTTCAGTGTTCATTTGTGATCCAACATGGATAAGAAGTCCTCAAAGTGCTCAGAGAAATCAAAATTAGAATGTGGATAATTTTGTGACAACTGAAGAACTCCATCTGCTCAGGAAGGTTGTGTGAAACAGCTACTGAAGGGAACTTGTGGTGAGATTATTGTGTCTGCTGCTTTCAGTCTACAGGTATACTGGTGGATATAACTTTGTAGCCATTATGGTTTCTGAAAATTAATGAAATCAAAACAATTTCATATCCTCCACTGTCAATTGGCTTCTCTGTTTCATAATTTGTCGCTGAAGTGTTACATCAATTTCATTCTGTTTCTTCAGACTATAGACTCAATCTTTAGGCCTTGAGTAGTAGATGTGCTAATAATTCTATTGTCAGTTATGTGATAAAAAAAAAGCATACAAGGTATTTATGTTTAGTGATGTTCTTAGGGAATAGTCCGTAATCTTTTGACTGACGTCTTTGAAAATAACTTATTTTAATGAGGTTTATGCAGAAACACAACCTTTTGTGAGTTGAAACTGTTAAGTGTGTCAGCAAAAAAGTGTTTCAGTTGTGTGTCAGTTATTGATCTGGGAATGTTTACTTTTGATGATAAATGACACCGGGTAAATAAATACAGTTTGTACAAAAGGTTGTATTGACAGACTGCTAAGTGCTTGGATGATAAACAGCAGCTTTTACAATGTACATAATGGGAATGGGTTGCTGGGATACTGAAGAAGACATCTATTCACTGTGAGGAGATGTGTATCTACTTCACTGAAAACAACAAACACAGCGGTTTGTGCATTGAATTATATCAGGGTAGGTTATCCCATTGGAATTGTAACTTTTTTTTCTAGTGAATGCACTGTGGTTTTGATTCAACCTTTTATAAATACATGTGGCATTTTGATATGGATAAAATATTACAGCAATTATTTGAGATATTTGTATGAATGCTATAAAGCTGAAAGACCATCATTAATAATACTGGCAGTTTCAGTCAGGTTGGATAATTGCTGTACAACATGAAACAGGCAGATGGTGCTGTTCTTTCATTGTAAATTAAGTTAGCTTTATCTCCTGCTGAATTCTCAGACTTATTGTCAGATTGAATTTCAATTTTGTTTAACTTCATTCATTATATTAAAATTGCTGAACAAATCAGAGATAGTGGTCCTGATCCAGAGGTTTGGAGCCAGGCCACTAAACTCAAGCAACAACAGCAATATTTTGACAAAAAGGAAAGGAGGGTGGATGAGATGTGGTCTAATTTGTTTATACAGAAGAACTGCTAATGTAAAAAGGATTTTTACACAACTGGCTACAATTCATGTTGTGGCTATTGGAATCTAGTGATTGTTTTCCCAATCATTTGACTAAAAATGATGAACAACGCCTATCAAAATTTCCTAAAGCTATGATTGTAGTTGCAGTTCAGTTTATTTGACTCCTCAAATTAATAAATACAAATAGGAAAAAAGAGCCAGAATTAGACAAGAGGCTATTTTTCGATCTGTTGCCCCTAGCCAATGTATTACAGATGGCTTCCTTGAAGAACACATCAAATCAAAAACAGGACATGCAGTTTAAAAATTAGAAAAGGACATGCACTTGTCAAAGCAGTAGAAGTAGTAGGGACATGACATACAGTATATAGATATAGAACAACATTGCAAACAAGCAATCAATCAGCAAGCAATATATGTAGCAGCGGTAAAATAGAGTTACTGCTGAGGTGTAAGTATTAATTATCAATTTTTTTAATTGGTTACTGAAAGATTGATAAGTGTTCGATTGTCTGATTTGAATTGGAATTGTATGCCACTCTCCTGAACCTCTGACAGAGGCTGACTGGTCTGTCCACAATCTTTTATTATAGACCAACAGTCCAAGTTATTGAACTAAATGTCACATAAGACAAAGAAAAGCAGCACATTCTCATAATTGATAGGCATGCAAATTGTGTTATTATTATATTAATAATGTTTGGAAGTTTTGCTTGAAAAATTCCTTCAACGATGAATAGTTTATCGAAATAGACAATAAAGTTTTCTATACATCAACTATTCGTATTTTTTAATTTTGTATGATGTAGCCCATGGTTTTTGGTCTTTGTATCCAAATTATGACATTTGATGCAAAATTCCTTTGCGGATTTGCCCGCCCAGGGACTGCTGATGCTACTGAGCTAATTCTGGGACTGTCAGCAACTGACCATTATCCCTATTCAAAAAATAAAAGTTTTAAACTTCTGCACCCGGCGCTGTTTAATTGTTTTTTTCTTAAGCTCACATAATTCAAGTAAGTTATTCACCAATCACTTAAATAGTTGTCCATTAACTTCTCAACCACAGGGAGAGAACAAGTACTCATTTAATGTCCAATATAAAAGGTGTTGAGTAAATGTATGGTAAGGCCTTACCATACATATACTCATGGGACAACACATGACAACCAACCAGGGCCTCTCACTCTTAATTTAGATCACATGGTTGCTTCAACATCACATTACTGTCCTAACTCAATCAATTAACTCATTGACTTTATGATCTGAGGCTGTTTCAACATCTACTAAGATCTACTAACATCTATCCAAGGCTGCAGTAGTTTCCCACTACAGGCTTAACCAGTACAGGCTCAGGGACATGGTATTTGGTTTTTATGTTGTCTACCTACATACAGCTGAGTTACATTTATATGCAACTGTGAAACATATTATAAAGACAAATTATGCCTAGTAGTCATTATAAAAATTTAATGAACAATATATTTTCATTTTCTACCAATGAGAAGAGTGTGGACCTAAGTTGTTGCAGCCAGCTCGTGCAAAAGAGGAAACTTTATGTTATCTATGTTCTTGTTGAAGACGTTCTGCCATTCCTCTGATAGACTTGTTCAGTTCTGACTAACCAAACACTTTTTGTAATTGAGACATATCTCTCTCCATGAGACACGCACATACATAGTCAATGGTTAAAGCAGCATGAAATATAGGATCTGCTTATTACTAACAGGAAATGATTGAAACATGACATGACTGATCGAGACAAGCCTTTAAAAACGAAAAAGTCTTATGTGTTTAACAACCAGAAAACATTAACCTGGCAGGATGTTAAAGGGCCAGTGTGTAGGATTTAGTGGAACCATGGTGGCCTTCTTGCAATGTAAAAACGCATACCACGCCCTCTCTATAGCCAGTGTTTGGTCTGTACATATGGAACAAACCTAACATGTAAATTCAAGTGAACAAATCAGCAGTCAACCACACAAAGGTGTACATTATGAAACACAGAACATGTACTGAACTGTGCAACAACATCACAATAGTATACTAACAAAATGAATAACATTATTGAACTGAAACAAAGAAGTATATGCGCAGTTATTGTCTTTTTTACATTTACATACTGTATTTATTTGTTCAGCCCTTGTGTTGTCCTTCTGGGACCCGTTCAGTTTATTTGACTTTTTGTATTGGCCTGGCTTCGGGTCCCCATTTACACTCGCAGACTATGTGATGTCATTTCACATGAACTGGCGGGGGCTCCCCCCTCTGGGACCCACCCTGAACGTGTTAAATAAACCAAACAAGTCCCTGTGACACGAACACAAGGGTTCCCCTGCTGGACAGTTGTTTTTTAAATCTGTATTACATATAAAACACTGTCAGGGACCATTTTACTGCACAATGTCTAATTTTACCTTTCATACTGTAGGTTAAGTATATTTTGTTGATAAAATGTTAGGCTACTTTTACTAAAGTAAAGTTTTGAATGCATTACTTTTACTTTTGTGCGAAGTGCAGTACTAGTATTTTTACTAGTATTTTTATTACAGAAAAGAATCTGAATACTTCTTTCACCAATGATCATTTCTGATAAAAGAAAAATTGAAGTATAGACTGATCTTTTTCATAGAGACGTGCATGCAATGTATGGTGGAGCATCCATAGACATAATAAAGATTTATTTTGTTTTCTTTATTTCTTTCTATTTATTTCTTTATTTCTTTATTTCTTTATTATGTCTATGGGAGCATCCTTTAGCGGATGACATCATGTGACATGATGACATACCGTGTTGTTATGACGCGATGAATGCTGGGAAAACAATAAGAATCCAACATGGCGACTTCCGCGGGACAAAATGGAATGAATGTCTGCACCTCGGATGTGGATCTATTACTGCACCCTGAGCTGTTGTCTCAAGAGTTTATGCAGCTGATATTAAGTGGGGTGAGTTAATGTTTGGTGAGAAATGTGTAAAAGGTCTTCTAATGCGGAGGTTTAGAAAGGACACCATAATGTTAGCACACCGGCTAACAGTTTGAAACTTGTTTCATCAACAGCGGTTTTCTTATTATAGTAGAATGTGAGCTTACAGGTTTTTTTTCTGTCTGAATCAGAAACGTGTCAATACAAGGGACTGTGAGACTCGGGACCAGCTCACAGAGCTTTACCTCCGGCACGTCATCCCGCGGCCGCAGAGGACTTTACCCGACAGCCGCTGGGGCAAGAGGATGGAGAAGACCCGAGCGAGACAGACACCGGCAGGTCCCAGGTCAGTCTGCGTTTTCATAGGCAGTTAGTCAGCTTACTCAAGTGCTCTACTTCTACTTCTACTCCACTAAATCTCCGAGGGAAATCTTGTACTCTCCTATATTTATCTGACAGTGTTAAATGATTCTGATCAGTGCCAAAATTATACGAATTGAGAGAAAAAATAGCACTTTAAATCATTTGTTTAATTGGAATTTACCAACAGTTGAAAAGCAGAGCATAAAGTTAAACAAGGGCGCTAATCTCAGTTTTACAATCCAAAGTCTGGCTGTGTTAGCCTCCCCCCGATTATCTTAACGGTGGTATTTAAATACTAATATTATTTTTTTTAAGCAGTTTTGTTGATTGGAGTTTCATTTACTCAAGCTTAATCAACATGTTTACTCATCAAATTGTCAGAAATCAAAGGTAAATGCATAGATATCTTTCAAATAACACACTAATTGCCTTTACTGTACACAAACCCATCATGCCTACTGTCGTCCATAGCCCCCCCCCCAAGGCCCATTCTGAGTCAGGAGAAACCCTGAAAGTGTCGTCCCCCCCCCCCACATGCTATCTGACCAAGATTGGAAAGCTCTGGCAGGAAAAGTTGACCCTCTCCTTGGTTTCATGTTGTTTACAGAGTAGGAGATTTATGTGCATGTGCCTTAAACAATTCAAGGTTATACAGTCCACGGGTGCGTTGTGCAGTTGTCCTGTTCCGAGCAGGTGGGCAGGCATCTCAGCGCGCCTCAAGGAAAAATGTCAGCACAGAGCAGAATTCCACCCTGTGCACCTGCTCGAAAATAGAGCCCTTGCCATCAACATGAGTTTAATCCATTCGAGTGTAAATGAGTGATTTTTGTTGTCACTGTTTGGTCATTTCCAGTTCCAGTAACGACCACAATAGGAAAAGGCCTCTGGTTGTGTTTGATGGCAGAGCCTCTCACTCTGGCCCACTAAAAGTAAAGAAACCAGAGGGAACTACTGCGTCAGCAGGAATCCCTGACCGGTTAAAACCTCCTCCTGCTGCAAGCCTGTCCAACCCCGTCCGCAGGCTGTCTGGAATCACATCTTCCTCATCTATTCACTGCAGCACTGACACAACAAACCTCCATAAAGAAGCAAACAGCTCGGTAGGAACTTTTTGTTCTGTCACCTCAGTAATGTGTAGCCCCCCCCCCCCAATCTTTCTGTGTGGTTGAAGGAAAATTAGCATTTTTATCAATATTGTTTTTATTGCTTGTGTTTTACAATTTTAAAATACTTTTACGATACACATGACTATTGGTAATGCACTATATTTAAAAGAAAACTACATACCACTAAAATAGCAAAACATTCTTTCAAGAAAAGCAGAACTTGTTATAATTCATTAAAGTAATGTGTTTTTTAACTCCAATTTTTTAAGTCTGTGCAAAACAGAAAACTCATTATAGAGAAATTATTATTAATCCATAAATGTTTTAAATCATTGATATTGCTAATGGATCAGTAACACATTGTTTTTGGCATTTGATTCATTGTCTGACCACTTTTTTTCCCCCATATCTCTTTATGTTTCATCTTCCATCTCTTCAGGGGGAAATTAAGTCTCCAGAGGAGAAGAAAAAGATCCAGCATGTTACATGGCCCTGACCTCTGACCCCTATTCACATAGACCTGATGTGAGCTTGGACAGATCACTCCCTTCCCACCAAATGTTGTTGTCCACTATGTGTGCTCTTCCCCTCACAGTTATCACACTAATTACATCACAAAATAGATGGAAACCCTTTTTTCCCCTGTGTGTCCAGGCCACTTCACAGCTCTTGCTCAGTCCCAAGAGCTGACCGGATGGGGTGGTGTTCCGCAAGTCATCCAGCTTTTTAAGTCACCAGCTTCATTGCTTTCCACAACCTCAAGTGCCCTTTACATCAGTGACCAGCAACTCTCCTCAAGTCTCACAAATGAACACTTTCTAGAGGACACAACAAGTGACACTTCTTTTGTTTCTTCTTCGGTTTTGGTCCTTCAGTACTGGCTTGCAAGGGTTAAAGGGTGATTTTCCTGCCAGACTTTGTTTAAAGTTTTGAAATTGGTAGTACCATGACTTGAATTGCCAGATTGAATTTGACATAAATGTCATAGATTCTCATAGTTTGAGATTTTAATTGATGAAAATATCTAATAATAAACATTGTAAACACGTTATGAGGTAGTGCTAAAAAACTAATCTTTTTCTCTGGTGGACATTTCAAAGGAAACAAATCACAGATCATGCCGAAAGAATTTTAGAAGGTGTGTGTGTGTGTGTGTGTTTAAACCGGTAGTTGGTATACTTTTTCCTATTGATAAACTCCATTCCACTAAGGTTTGCCTCGGTGCTGTTTCACAAGTTGTTCAGGGTTTTTGAAAATTAGTGTAGTGTGCTATTGTACATTATGTAAAGCTAGATAATAATTCACTGCTAAATAGGGGTGTCATGATTCTCCAACTCTACAATTCAATTTGACCTTAGATTTTAACAACATTGATTTAAACATTTTCTTTTCATCACTGACAGCTATGCCACAAAGAAGAGCCACTATATTGCAAAAGAGTACTTTTCAACAGTTTGAGTTTTGCAGAATTTATGAGGTGCACCTAAATGCACCATGCATTCTTGATGTGCACCTTAACGGAACACGCCGACTTATTGGGACTTTAGCTTATTCACTGTTACCCCAGAGTTAGACAAGTTGATACATACTCTTCTCATCTCCGTGCGTGCTGTAACTGTCTGACGCCCACAGCATTAGCTTAGCCTAGCACAGATCCTGCATTTAACTGGTTCCAACTACCTACTGCTCCCAATGAATGACAAAATAACGCAAACATGTTACTGTTTACATGTGATTTGTATAGTCACAGGGTGTACAAATACCAAGGTACTCCAACTCATTTGTTAAAGTCCCAATAAGTCGGTGTGTTCCTTTAATGCAATGCACAGTCCCGTTGGCGCCCACGGGCTTCAACGTTCCTTGTTTACATTACTCACAGGGAAGACTAAAATGTTGCAACACTGACTTCAGTAAAGCAGGATTATCCAGTGTTTCTCCATCATCTCTGACCTCAGCAGTGTTTATAATGTCTCAAAAAGTGCAGCTGCATGCTACTGGTAATCAATCAATTCAAAACAATTTATTTCTCATGTGAAATCATACAAAATACAATTTCAGTAAAATGTTATCCTGTCTGTTCTTACATCTTATGCATTAAAGCAATAATGAGAGTATTCCATACCAGGCAGTGATGTTTCCTGTTAGGACACTAAAGTTGTCTCTTTAGCTGCATGCTACAGCCAGTAAGCTACATTGTGCCATCTGCTGCTTTTGTGTGTGTTTCTTTCGGACACACACTTGGTGAAAACAAGTACTGGGAGAATTGCCAATCCTGCTTTTGATTTTGAAAATCCAAATTGAAAGGTTTGATACATTTTCAGTTTTCAATCCAAATCATGACACCCCTTAAATAGCATTCACTTATTACCGTTTATTAATGCAATAAAAGAAGGAATATGGACTAAGCCAGAAATATTTTATTTTTGAAGTGTATTTATTATAAATTGTTTATAAATTGACTTTGAAGTTACTGTCTTTAAAACGGCTCTACACAGAGTTCATAGAAAAAGATTTATACAGCATTTTGAATCCATTCTCAAATCCAGTGTCATGTTTGTACCAGCCTCTTTTTTTAAATAAATTGTCTTAATACAATTAATAATTTTGTTGATTTAATTACAGAAAATTAAACAGCTTTAGGCCCATGTCTAATTTGCTGGTATTTCAATAATACTCTTCAACTAGCATGCTAAAACTAGCATGCTAAAAAGTAATACATAAAATCTAAATTCCTTCCAATTCCTTCCCCCTTCCAATCTGCAGTAACTTTCGTGTTAAATTTGTGTGCACTCCTCTGCTCGAAATAGAAATATTTGAGCCCTTTGTTTTTATATGAGTAATTCCTGTTAAATCATGCACAGCTACAGTTAACAATTATAAGAGTAAAGACACAGTTTTAATTGTTTTAATTTGTAATTGCAGAACTCATTCACAAAACCTCTACTAAATATAACATCAACCTAGCCCATGCACAAAGCAGTAATTATTATTACACTTCAAAGTGCATCTACATTCATATTGTAGATTTATTTTAAAATGCTTCATACAGTAAATGTGTTGCTGTTTCGTAAGCAAAGGTCTTCACATTATTGCCAAAAGTTATTTTATTAGTGATAGCTTTTTCTCAAAGAGTGAGTATTTAACTTAAATACACTTTAGGTTACCTTAAATTAGTCTAAATGCAAATAACACTGTTAGTAGTTTGTATTTTGTGGCATACAACAATGCACATTCATAGTAATGCTATGTTGTAAAGATGCTATGGATGCTATGCTCTGTGCTCTGATAGTATTTTTTCAAATCTTTGTCATTCCTCTATCATAACATGGCCATCCAATCAGATGTGTCTGTTGTCCTTCAGACCAAACTAGATGTCCTTGCCGCACTCTGGGCACAGGATATCATCACGTTCAGTGAGGAAGCCGCGGCCAACCAGGGACACGGAGCACTTCTTACAGTTGAAGCAGTCGTTGTGCCACTGGCGCTCCTCAAAGGAAATGTACTTGCTGCCTCCAAGGCCTGAAAGTGAAGAACAAATCCAAGTCAAATCAATTGGAAAACATTTTAACAATCCTATTTAGATTAGGGGAGACCAATACATTGATAAAACGTGATTACCACTGATGGGGGTGGTGCAGGAGGCACACTTTTTGGCATAAAGGTTACAGAAGCAGTTGAGACAATAGGCAAAGTCATCTCTAGAGGTAAACCTCTGGCCAGACAGCTGCTGCTTGCAGCTGGTGCAGAGGAAGCAGTCCTTGTGCCAGGGCTGGTCACGATAGGTCACTCCGCCAGTGGTGATGGGCTAGTAATAATAAGAGTGTCATATTGTCACACTTTGTGATACATACACACGTTTTTCATTGAGTGAAGATGGATAATAAGTAAGCACTATTTTAAAAATCATATGCAATTGGGTGTCCTACCTTCTTGCAGTGTACACACTGCATGGCAAACTGCTTCTCATAGCAGGGCACACAGAAGTTATGGTTGTCCTTGGGGATGAAGCTCTTGGTGCCAATGGGCTGCTGGCATCTCTGGCAGGTGAAACAGGTCTCGTGCCAGCTGTTCCCCTTGTGTTCCATCTTCCTGGAGCCTTCAGATAAACATAAAAGGGAATGGAAGACGTTAGTAAAGCGACATAAAGACAATAGCAAATAGACTAAGAAAAACAAAAACTGTCAAAAACAATCTGGGTCTTGTTTGTGAGAAAACTTTTCATTTTGAATAATCAGTCCAATTTAGGTATAGAAGTACTAGGAATTTCTTAAATGTTTGGTCCATATTGTAGTTGTGTAGTATCAATCCAGAGGACTGTTTAGAGGACATACACGGAAGAATTGGGTTTAAGGACTGAAAACAGTTTCTATTTAAAATGTATTATCTGTAAAATTACAATGGCTCAGTTTACCACCAGAAACATGTCCCGACTGATTGCCTGCCCTAACATAAATACACTGACTCATTGTGCATGAAATGTAAGAGAGACATTAAGTAGCGTTAAGATTTAGGTCAACTGTATGTAAACCATTCAGATGCACTATTCTGATGCCAACTGTAGATAAAGTTTTTTTCATATCAAAACTTGGATTCCATCTGTTGCGTTGGCGACAGCTTAACTATTTGCTCTCTTTGTGGGTTTTTTATTTACCTGGCATGATGGTTTTCTTGCAATCATGGCACTTGGAGGAATACTCATTGGAGTAGCACTCAGTGCAGAGGAGCTTTTCATCCTTGGTGGAAAAGGGCTTGTCCACCAGCGAGCGCTTGCACTGGAAGCACATGAAACACTCCTCATGCCAGTGACGGTCCTTGTATGACAGGTCCTACAAGAACATCAGATTGACAGTTAGCCCGACCGACTAGTGTGTAAAATAGAGATGCACAGAAAGAGCACATTAGGGCTCAAATGTACAATGTATTTTGTGACATCTCTTACCCTGGTGTTGCAGCCAATGGGCTTCTTGCATTCCTCACAGGTGTTGGAGTACAGGCTCTCATAACATTTCACACAGTAGGGATTCTCCTCTCTCAAAACATACTTCTTCCCAAACAGGGACTCCTTGCAGTAGTGGCAGTCGTAGCGCTCAGTCATTTTGACCCAGAGTCGCTCACCTGAGAGAAAACAAGAGAGAGACACAAGGAGATACAGGAAGTGAAAGGAGAGAAAGTATACTCTGACTTTATATAAACACCAGTTGGAAGCTGAGGTAGACTCCCGCATCTTGGTAATTCTGCATATAAAAATCTTTGTCTGTATAACGTTTGCATCCTATCACCCAAATAACATTAAGCTTTGTAGACGAGGCTACTCAGTTCAAATACATATTTGCAGTGACACTGACACTCAGCAGAGTGCAATTAATTCTAAGCAATACATCTTTTCTAGGACACATTCAGTATGAAGATCCTTCACATAACAGTTTTCTTCCCATGTTGCAAATTCTCCCCTTTCATCTCTCTCCCTCCCAACCCTCAGCAGTCCTTTATTTTGTTCTTGTGTCAGAACTAGAAGGTGACAGATGAAGAAGATATAAATAACCCATATCAGTCCAGCTTAGAAACAGTCAACTTTTGCCCCGTTCGCATACCAACCCTCACCATGCCACTGTACACGGACCCATCTATCACCTCACGTCTAGCTGTCAGCACCAGATCACTGTATCCCTTGTCGTGTGTGTGTGTGTGTGTGTGTGTATATCGGTGTATAAGTGGGTTTGAATGGCATTCATAATAATGGCTACTCACAAGCTGCAGCTGTTTGTGGTCTGCCTGTTAAGCCCTCTGGTTATCCCACCTGCACCTAAATACCCAGTGTTACAAGGATAGGCTATATGTTTGAGTGCACAGTACATACAGTGTTTTACCAATATATATATATATATATATATATATATATATATATATATATATATATATATATATATATATATATATATATATATATATATATTTGTCACTCCCATGAATACTCTACTATTCATGAGACTATATGTGCAAGGCAAAGCTTTGACCATAACACAAGGCTAGATAAAAATGAAAAAAATACATTCACTCCTGACCATTCTTTTTATGTTCTGCTTTTCTTAAATTCTGGCATTCCTGTTTTTAATTGAACTGCTCTCTTTTGTTTTTATTCCCTTTGTCTTGCACTTTTATTGTGCTTGGACTGTCAAAGCTTCTGCCCCTTGATCTATTTGCGATCACTTTCTTTTCCCATCTCAGTTGTCCAACATGAGATCTGTGAGTGATTTTTTTGTAATATATTTTTTCTGGCTGAAGTTGAGACGTATAATTTGCTCTGAGTTTTTCCTCAACCCCTCCCACATTCCTTCATTGTCTATTGCTCCCACCATGACTCACCTAGCTTAGATAAGGATTTATGTGACTCCTAAAAATAAAAAAGGATAATCTCAACTGCCGCAAAAAAAATTCAGACAAGCAGCTGTTCCTTAGCTTCTGGGGCCTCTTTGATGCTGCCTATCTAGGAGTTTCTCACTGCAAATCGCTTGATGCCAAGCGATTACCCTTTGGATGGCAAATGTTTGACCAGTGTGCAGCCTGGTCGACCCCCAGAAAAGTTTCAGTGCTTCCCTTCAAAAACTAAACTCTGTGCATTACACTTTTTTCCATTCAAGAATTTAGTTGTTAGTCATTCATCTCATGAATTTGAGTGCCTTGCATTGAACAAGCGGATGAAGATGGATGGATGGATTGCATGGAACAAAAAAATCTTACAATCTACATCTCTTGATCACGGATATTTTAAATGTTATCTAACCATTTATAGAAATGCAAACCATAAACCAGTAACTTCTCTGAAAGTGGGACCTCTGAACAGCTTGCTTACATAAATGTTCTACTCTTCCAAAGCAACAATTCTAGAGGAATTCCTGGTCAATTAAATAAGTATGATAAAATAGACAATAATAATAGCCGTGTAAGGGGATAAAGGAATGGAATGTTAAATTGAATTAAGCTCTAAATAGAAAATGTTCCTCGGTAATCTTGAATTACAGTGAGGACTCTAACTAAGAGCAATATAAATAAAAGTTTGCAATTCAATCTGAATCCTTCAAACAACTGCAAAAGTGAAAGCCACTTCATATTTACAATATTTATGTAGTGATCTTTTTAAGGACCTATCAAATCCCTAGTTGTCTAAAGAATTACTGGGACTTTTTTGTGCAATTGATGTGACTAGAAGATTTTATACCATAATTCTGCCAGATCAAATGCTGTAAAGCCACAAAAAAGAGCCAAAGAACAGACCAGTTTGCCAAAATGGATCTCACAACCGTGTAGTAACAAAGAAGGAGCTGACACCTTTCCTACCACAGTTTTGCTAAAGGAAAGTGTAGGCTTGATGAGAATGAATGAAATAAGGGTGGAAAGCAACTCTGCTGACAGGGGTTTTGCATTTTTTTTGGAGAAAGATGATAAAATAATTTAATATATGATAACAAATTAATAATAAAATCATGTTGTCTGAGAAGGACAAGAGGACAGACAGTGTGGATACCAAAGAGGAGGTTAATTGGTGAAGGTACTGTGCAGGTGGAAAGAGGAAGAACATGAGAAGATGGGTGGGAAGGCAAACAGGAGGATGCCAGAGCACAGTGAGCAGCTGTGTCCCGGAGAAGGGAAGACATGGTGAATGAACCCAAGTGAAAGGAGGAAGGGGTGGAAAGATGGACGAGGGGTTGGATGGATAGTGGAGCAGTTGAACAGAGTTGGGTCTTACCTTCCTGTCTGAGGAGTGTGTGTCTGTGCGGAGTCTAGGGAAGACTGAGAGGAGGCTCTGAGTGAGCTGAAGTTTCTCCTGATTGTATTACTCCACCCATCAAGGACTAATTGAAAATGAGGGAGGGGCGAATGGGAGGGGGGGTTGCAAGGGGGCAGAGAATCTTTTTTAAGATGATCTATAAATACAGTGGCGCTTCACACAGATAACCCCAAGGCCCACTTTCACTTGCTCATTCAGTCACCAGCGAGACCGTGTGGCCTTTTAAGGTCACTCGGTTGTTCACTCTCCTGTGTTTCTCCCCACAACAGCCTTATCATATCGTATCACCCCCCCACCCGCAACCCCCACCTCCGGTCCCACTTCTTGGAGAAAACCATGTTCTCAACTTCTGTTTTCTTTAAATCTGACATATCTGTGGTTATCATTATCATAATATTGCACTCATACACGCACGCACACACACACACACACACACACACACACACAATTATGCACACTGTTACATAATGCCACATTTTTTCTATGGCCGGTTGATCCATGATGTAAAGGACGCCATGGGTCAAACGTCAAAGATTTTGTCCTGGGAGATTAATCCCTACTCATATGTCTCATCTGTCTTTACCTCCCTACATTTCTCCTCACAGGGGAATACACATTCAGACCCTAACCCTAACCGCCATCGTGTCAGGTACAGTATCCAGGCCTGGTAGTGACAGACAACCTCATGGTTTCTGAGAAAATTGTATCGCTATTTTCTGCAACCCTACACTCTCTTGTTCAGACTGCTACAGAACCTTCCATCAACCCCATGCTTGCCCTTTCTCTTTCTTTCTCTCTCTCTCTCTCTCTCTCTCTCCATCTCTCTCACTCTCTCGTTCTTTCTCTCTCTCTCTCTTTCTCTATCTCTCGCTCTTTCTCTGTGTGAAGCGGGTTTTCCTGACCTGGTGGTCCCTGGACACTCTCTAGCGTCACTAGATTAAAGTGCTCTATTTAAAGACCAAAGAGCCATAGTGACATTGGTGCTTCACAAAGTGTGTACGTGTGTGTTGCATCTATGTGCACGTGTATGTTCATATGTGTCTTATTGTGTATGAAAAGAGTTCTTTTTAATCACGGTCACAGCATGGGTACCAGTCGGCCTACCTATTTGGTCCAGACTGAAATATTTGAGATTTTGTACATATATTTTGTGCATATGGCGTTTTAATCCCCAGGGGATGAATGCTATTGATGATCCCCTGACGGGTTGACTTTTGTGATTTTGTCATCCAAAAAACTTAATACACACATTCATGTTCCCCTCAGTATAAAGTGTAAGAAGTTTGGTGGTCCATTAACTTTTCGTCTAACGCCATCATCAGGTTCGAATTTTAATTGTGAATAACACTTTGGTTTATGATCAAATAACTGCAAGACTAATAACATTCCCATCAGCCTCAGCTTTACTTTGTGTTTAGTGCTGATAAGTGCGTTAGTATGCTAACATGCTAAACTTAGATGATGAACGTGTTATTTTCACGGGCCTACTTACTAAACATCAGCATGTTAGCACGCTGTCATTAGCATTTTGCTCAAAGCACTGCTGTGTTGAGGTATAGCCTCACAGAGTCATTAGCATGGCTGTAAACTTTAAGTCTTAGGAGTAAAGGTTTTATATAAACAACAATGTATGTTTACTGCTGTTATGCAAGCTGCTCCATATGCCAACTGGTATTAAAATATCGTCAAATGTAACTTTTCAATTTCTGTTTAAGTGTGGATTATAGCTAATCAATTCAATGAATATCTTCCCATAGAGGTACAAAACAAGCAGCTGGAACACACACAAATCTGTGTAGTTTGGAGTACTCTGTTAAATTGAAGTCAGATGACAGGTAATAAGACAGAAGAAGATGTTGTGCTAGTACACAGGACAAGACTGGGAATAGATTTGAGTTGATTACTCTGCTCAACAAACATGGCATCTTTTCATTCATGCATGTAATGTGCTTAAATTAAAAAACTAGATGGATTTCCTTCATAAAACAAAACCACCAATATACATAACAAAATGTACAAATTAGACATATTACAGTAATACTTATGTACATAAGCAAGGCATGGAAAAGCAATCATTTCAGTTCACTTAATTTCAGGCATGTGGTCTAATTGTTAACTAAAGGTTAACAAGGATAGTCTTGATTGCCAGACATGCCTCCACAGCGCTGTGGAGTAAAGTCTGATCACACCACACATGCGTTCTGGGATAGGAAAAACAAACACTCTGGGTTGTTTGCATTTCTATAAACCAATCACAATTGTTCAAGCTCATCATCTAATCATCTAAGCTCTGGATGCTGCTATGGTGGCTCTGCAAAATAGTGTCGGGGAGGAACTTGTTTTGGTGGTACATTTCCAACCCGCAAAAGTAAACGATGCATAAAATGTTAAAGGAAGTTAACTTTTCACGCATCATAGTAGCATGAGCTGTTTAAATCAGCTGGAAGCATGGTTAAACATAATTTGCTTTTACCAGTGTATACAATATAAAATCTATTATTTGTGAATCTTTGCAATCATTCCCCACAAGAACCAACCAGGCCTGCCTTTTTGCACAATCCAAATTTCCTTTAAAACAGGACATTTTTAGCGCGTAGCTTTCTATATTGAAGTTTGTTGTTGTTTCCCAAAGCGAACGAAGTTTGATAACGGCAACAACAGAGAGCGAAGGTGAGGGACATCCAGCCCATGGCAATTATCCTCGAAATGTACTGTTTTATGCCCAACTGAAATATTTCCCAGGACTGCCCGGGCATTTCCTCAGCCTTGGCCCCAAGCCCTCAGTCGTTGCTTTCCGCCTGTATTCAGCTAGCACATAGTTATCCCTCCCCCACTCTGTACTCTGGATTGAGGCCTCCAACTCGCCTCCAACTCCACTGCTAGGGCCAGGGGATAAAGGTGCAGCTGTCTGGGCACTGCAAGGCTATCGTGCTGCTAAAGCCTGGTGCTTATTTCAGCTGCAAATACAGCCATGTGGAAAGGTCAAGCAAAGCAGACCCCATCATCACTAGTGAACCGTTAATCATTAATGCCACAGCAACCAATTGGACTGGAATTTCTCTGGGTAACCCAAGATCCAAAATGATCCTTGGAAGAACTGCCGTGCCGGTCAAACTGGTTGAAATGGATCCCAGCAACCGACTTTAAAGATTGTGTGGCGTCATAATGAAAGTCTCAAATGGGCAATTAGAACTGATGAAGAGGGACACAATAATATTGGGCTCCCACTGTGGGAATAGGGTATTAATACAGCTTAGCTAGTGTGACTACCACAGCCTTGATTTGATGCTGAAGACCCACACAGGATGACTTGCATTAAAGGAACATTTTACATTTTGGGAAATGTTCTTGTTCGCTTTCTTGCTGAGAATTAGCTGAGAAGACAGTTACCACTGTTACAGTTCACCAGCTGCTACCTGTAGCCTGAATGGTTCATTAAGGCTACAGTTAGTAGCTGGTTAGCTTAGCATAGCACAACAACTGAAAACTGGGAAACAGCTAGCCTGGCTATGTCCAATGGTAACAAAATCCATCAGGGTGTAGGAAAAGAGTTAAGTTTCCGCATCTGATTGCCAGCTACAGACTATCACCACTTCCATCCTAAACACAGGATATTTTATATTTATTGTGTATAATAATAAATTAGGCACGATAAGTTTTTTGGCCTCGAATTTAGCCTCACTACGCTTTAATTTGATGGTTCAACTTGCTACAACAATTGCATTATAGCATATTGAATAAGGATTTGCTTTAAAAAAAGAATTAATTTGCAAGGCATCATGAGGTATGGTCATGTGGTAGAGAGGAGAAAGGTATGCAGAATGATATATATATATATAAAATAAATAGAAATCCACTCAAATTTCATTGTAACAGAGATGTGTAGGATTACTTTTCTTGTGTTGCACACAAGATAACATTAAAAGTAATCTGTAACAAGAGGATTTGAAACGTGATCATGATTATTTTTCAAAAGATTTCAAACAAAAAAACAAAACTATGGAAAATATGTGTTTGCTCATTTTAAGATACTTTAGATGGGAAGATCCAATAACTAGTATTTGTTGTACGAGGTCCCTGCTCAGTAATTTATGCACACATTCATCGTTCCATGCATACCTGTGTATTCCTTAATACCTAATTAATTCCCAGCATGCATTAGGACAGACAGGACAGGCCAAACACAAATCCAGGAAAACAACAAACTGTTTAAAATATAAAGTAACAGCAATTAAACCCTTGCAATGGCCAAAAACATTTTTAAAGTTCAAATTTGTGAATCTGCAGACACCTGTGCACATCTCTCTTTTTAGCGTGATTGTTTTTTTGCTGGCGTTCAAATTTATGATGCTGATTAAAAGCCTCCTGTGCTTGTTTTAACTTTTTTTTTTTCGCTCACTGCCAAAGCAGTGATGTGGGTCTATATATGACATAGAAAATCTTCAGTCATTTAGCCTGGTGTTGTGTTCCCAGACCGCTTAATCCCTGCAGAGATTAGTGGAATGTTCCAAGCCCAGCAGTCACCAGACACTTTATTCAGACGCTAACTTTTCTCTTTGTTCTTTTTTCCTTGTACCAAAACAACCACAAACTGAGACCAACAGATACAGAATTATGATCTGCTTTCCTCTGGAATCATTTGGATGTTTCTGTGACATTGGAAAGCACACAATGTTTATTAAGCAGCAATCACGGGGAGTCTAAAAAAGTAGAGCAGAAAGGATCCTCATAAGTGTAAAACTATTTTAATCTTTGATGTTAATCTGTCCCCTTAGAAAACGTCTCTTAATAATCTGTGTCATTTTTACAATACAAGACTTCTATAGCCATCTATTTAATGGACTGGGTTGGAAAACATCAACATTTTGGGGATTTGTTCCTTTACTAAAGGTTAATCTCCCTCCTCTTCTGATGATGCCTAAGTACAAAATCCAACTAATCTAAATTTGTTTCAAGGAAAAGTCCCATGGTAATAACTTGTAAATTACTTCTAGTTGTTTTTCTCGTGGTCCCATTCACTAAAAGAGTGCTGCAGTCTCATCTGACCTCACTTATCAGGACAACAACTGAGCCCCTCTGTCTCTGGCTGCGTTAATCTTACTATCTCTGTATGTTATAAAGCGAGGGCAGCTGTCATGGTGGCACTCTGGCAGCTACCATCAAGCCCACATGTCCAAGAATACAGATCCCAAAGATCTGGGGTACTGGTGGTATGGTGGCAGCTGGGGGGAAACTGTCCAACTGTCCCAGCTTTGTCATGCTGTTAGGCTTTTATTATTTGGCTACTCTGATGGCCAAGGCATATAGGTTTGGTTAAAGAGATGTTTTGTTGTGTCAAAAAAGTAATCCGGATCCGGAACACTTGAGCTAAAAATTACAAATTAGTTTGCTGATTTGAATTATTACATTCAGGTTCAATTCAATTAAATTCAATTTTATTTATATAGCGCCAACTCACAACAACAGTTATCTCACGGCGCTTTTCACAAAAGAGCAGGTCTAGACCGTACTCTGTGATGTTATTACAGAAACCCAACATTTCCCACCAAGAGCAAGCACTAGACGACAGAGGCAAGGATAAACTTCCTTTTCAGAGGCAGAAACCTTGAGCAAAACCATGGCTAAGGGTGGGCGGTCATCTACCTCAACTTCAAGGGGATGAGAGAAAGAGACACACAGAGACAGAGACAGAGAAAGAGAGAGAGTGAGAGAGAGAAACAGACAGAGAGAGAGAGAGAGAGACATGGAGAATTGTAGCAGAGGGTGTTGAGCGGGAACATGGACGCAGCAGGTGACTCGAACCACAGATCCAGACTCCACAGCTCCAGAGCCAGAAACACCTGCAGGAAGTGATAGGAGGAGAGAGGAGAGGGGCAAGAGAGCACAAGACTACGTAGGCGAGAGAGCACAAGACTACCGGAAAGGGAAGGAGTCGAGTTAGTAACTTGCATTAATGGGATGAGGTTGGATACAGATAGAGAGGAGGAGGAGGAGAGAGGTGCTCGTTGCATCATGAGATGTCCCCCAGCAGTCTAACCCTAACTACAAGCTTTATCAAAGAGGAAAGTCTTAGGCATACTCCTTATGTGAGGACGGTGTCTGCCTCATGAACCCAAACTGGAACCTGGTTCCACAGGAGGGGAGCTTGATAGCTGAACGCTCTGGCTCCCATTCTACTTTTGGAGACTCTAGGAACCACAAGTAACCTTGCATTCTGGGAGCGCAGTACTCTGGTGGGGTAGTAAGTTACCATGAGCTCTTTAAGATAAGATGGTGCATGACCACAAAGAGCTTTGTAGGTGAGATAAAGGATTTTAAATTCTATTCTGGATTTTACGGGAAGCCAATGCAGAAAAGTTAAAACAGGAGAGATCTTTTTTTCCTGCTTCCTATCAGAACACGTGCTGCAGTATTCTGGATCAGCCAAAGAGTCTTTATGGACTTTTTTGAACAGCCTGATAATGAAGAATTGCAGTAATCCAGCCTAGAATTAACAAATGCATGGACTAGTTTTTCTGCATCATTTTTAGACAGGATGTTCCTGAATTTTGCAATATTATGTAGGTGAAAAAGGCGGTCCTCGAAATGTGCTTAATGTTAGAATTAAACAACATGATACAACAAGATAATTCTAAGATTCCTCACAGTGGTGCTGGAGACCAGGGTGTTGCCATCCAGAGTAACCATCTCTTCGGATAATGCACCACGGAGGTGCTTGGGCCCCAAAACAATAACAATAAAGTTCAACATTAGAAAAGTACAGGTCATCCAGGTTTGAACATCCTGAAGACACATTTATAGTTTAGCTAACTGATTAGATTAATCTGCCTTGATCGATATAGTTAAGTATCATCTACATAACAATGAAAGTTTATGGAGAGTTTCCTGATAAAATTGCCTAAAGGAAGCATATACAAAGTGAACAGGATTGGACTGAGCACAGATCCTTGTGACTAACTGACTAACTTTGGCGTGTATGGAGTATTCATTGTTAACCTCATTACAAACTGAGATCGATGTGATAAATGAGACTTAAACCAACTTAGAGCAGTTCCTTTAATGCCAATTAAATGTACCGGTCTCTGTAATAGGATATGTTGGTCAATGGTATCAAATGCAGCACTGAGATCTAATAACACCAGTACAGAGATAAGTCCTATGTCTGATGTAATTAAGAGGTCATTAGTAATTTGGGCTATGATGAACTCTAAATCCTGACTGAAAATCCTCAAATAAGCTGTTGCTATGCAGAAAGTCACACTTTTGGACATCGGTCCATATTTGGCCAAAACATCTGGATCGAGGTTGGGTTTTTTCAGAAGAGGTTCAATTACAGCTATAAGTTAAAGTACTGAGTTACATAGCCTGTGAATAAAGACAGATTGGTTATACCTAGTAGAGAAGTGTTGACTAAGGATATAACTTCTTTAAGTAGCCTAGTCGGGATGGGGTCTAAGAGGCCGGTTGATGGTTTACATGAAGAAATAATTGAATTAAATTGATAAAGACTGTGAAGTAAAGCAGTCTAAACATATATCTGGTTTTACAGCTGTTTCTAAGGTTCCTGAGTTTAGAGATAAGTTGGTGCAAGTTAAAGGCAGGTCTTGGAGAATTTTGTTTCTAATAGTTACAATTTTATCACTGAAGAAGCTCATATAGTCGTTACTACTGAGAGCTATGGGGATACTTGACTCAATAGAGCTGTGACCTTCCGTCAGCTTGGCTACAGTGCTGAAGAGAAACCTGGGGTTGTTCCTATTTTCCTCTATTAATGACGAGCATTACGCTGCTCTGGCATTAAGGAGGGCCTCCCTACAAGTTTTAAGACTGTCTTGCCAATTTAAATGAGAATTTTCCAGTTTAGTGGAATGCCAATTCTTCTTAAGTTTCCGCGGTATTTGCTTTAATTCGCAAGTTTCAGTGTTATACCATGGAGCCTACCATCTTTGTTTTTTTATGTTCTTTTTTAGAGGGGCAACAGAGTTGAGTGTCATTCGCAGCGAGCCTGCAACACTATCAACAAAATGATTGATGTGGGAGGGACTGAAATTACCACAGGAGTCCTCCGTTAACTTTGTGACTTGGTAATAAATTAAAAGCTGATTGAATCACATCCTTAAATTTATCTACAGCACTATCAGATACACATCTTGTATAGAACTTTTTGCCTAATGGCGTGTAGTTCAGCAGTAAAAACTCAAACAGTGGTCAGATTAAAGGGATTCTGTGGGAACACTATTAAATGTTCAATTTCAAAACCTTATACCAGAACAAGACACTGTTTTGTCTACTATGTCACTATGTTGTCAGTTTATTAGATACACCTCGTTTGGGAGGTGTATCTAATATTAAGATAAACATTCTAACTTCACAAACAAATGACAGATTGCATGGCTGTTTAAGGACTGCATTAGTTTAAACTTGGAAGTTATTTTGATCACATCTCTGAGTATTAAAAAATAAAAACATTCATCTTGAAGGAACTAGCTGTGCAGGAGTTGCAATTCAAAGTGGGAAGCATGCACATATAAAAGTCCACTATTACAATAACAATAAGATAGATAGATAGATAGATAGATAGATAGATAGATAGATAGATAGATAGATAGATAGATAGATAGATAGATAGATAGATAGATAGATAGATAGATAGATGTTTATTGATCCCAAAAAAAGGTAAAGTATGGTGTTACAGCAGCAAACATACATCAGTCATACAGCACAGAATATAAATATAAATGAAATACTAGGATACAATATACATACATACAATGTAGAGAGAAGGAATGTACAACATACAGGAATAAAAATATAAGAACAAATAAAGTTCAATAAAATTCAATAAAGTGGAAATCCAAAATATATGCAGTATATACAAAGCCAAAATCAGGTACATGTGTTCTTATGATTACTTCTTATTTGCAAATTGCAGTCTTGTGTTTACTGAAATTACTTTTTCCCACTGTAAGGTGTTTTGGAGATAGCATGTTTGATAACACAGCCACACCAAAAAGACACATATCTGCACATACACATTTTCTACAATCTATGTGATTCACATTTCACTGGGTCTGGAGGCCACAGAATAGTAAACATAGCACGGGAGCCACCGGTTCATCACTTATATCATCACTTCCAATCAGGTGGCCTTAAAGACGGGTGCCTTACTGCCAAAATAAACATCTATAGTTTCATCAGTGTTGTAACTATAGCTCTGCTGAGCTGCAGGGCTCTCAGCAGTCACTCAGTGGGATGACTTTGTATGGCTGGTTAGAATATGAGGGGCGTGGATCCAAAATGGAAGACTTCCTGGTTGTAGCAGTTGCAGATAAGGTGTTGACAAGTGTTACTAGGCCTTGATTAATAAGTCGAGCTCTCCTTGGGCTTAAGAGAGGAGGGTATGTATACAGACCATTCCGATCATTTTTGCACTTTTACAGCAGCTTTAAATCCTCTATACAGTGGTCACAGGCCATCAGATGTTTTGTAATTTAATGTTACAAGAAATTCAACCATGAAATCTAACAATACCAGCTCAGTGTTTGGTAGTGTAAACATGCACCTAAGCTCTTTCCAATTATCCTTGTGTCAGCTGTATAAATAATTTTTTTAAACGTGAACGTAATAAGCATGTGCTTCTATTTTTTCATATAGTTGCGTTCTAATCAAATGGATTTATAAGGTTATGAAAGTCATTGTCAATGCTGAATGAGAGTGGGGAGTTAGGTTGGTTTTTTTGAAGTTGTGCCACTGTAGTATGACCTTGTAGAGGTTGGTATGTGTGACACAAGTGATGATGGAGACAGTGTTTAGCTTCTCTGCTCTGCCCCCTTGTGGAAGGGCAGCTAGATCTTTTGTTTTTATTTGATAGGAGTTTGCTCACATTTAACTATAAATATAAACATTATTTTTCCCCTTGGGCCTGTCATTTTCAATTTTGCATCCCAACGTTTCAGATGAGTACCAAAAAACTTTTACACCCCTATCAGTGTGCATAAATAAAGATTGACGTGTGGGGGTGCTGTGGAACAAGGAAAAAGAGATGGAAGTTGCATCAGTTCACTGTCATAACTCTATTGGTAAAGGGATGAATATTGAATATGAGAAAAGTGTGAGTAAACTGTGAATTTATGTCTTCAAGAGCTGTAGTTTATGAGCTGAATCCAGTTTGTTTAGACTAATTTTACAGATGTGTAGAAGTTTTAATTAATAATATGTAAGTAGTTGTACATTTTCATTCCTAATATTTTTGAATATTTGTTCTTATATTCTATCCTTATGTAAAATGTTTTATATTATGTATATTCTGTATGTGTGCTGTTTGTCTGATATTTGTGCTCTGTTACATTACACTGTAATTTTCCATTTCTGGGATCAATACAAATCTATTTATCTATCTATCTGGTTGGAAAAAGGGCCAGCATAGTGACAGGAATGTAATGTAACTCTCTGGTTTACAGTCTACACACATCTTACTACTACTGTAAGATGTATTATTATCAAAAATACATTTCACAGTTAAGATGTATTCCTAATCTTTACTTCATGTTAACTTTTATAGCATTCAAAAACAGTGGA
Organism: Etheostoma cragini; assembly: GCF_013103735.1. Classification (NCBI taxonomy): domain Eukaryota; kingdom Metazoa; phylum Chordata; class Actinopteri; order Perciformes; family Percidae; genus Etheostoma; species Etheostoma cragini. Next base: position 11,444,119 of record NC_048417.1, read on the forward strand.
AACTGTATGGAAGAGGATTATGGCTACTGGTGAAAAATTTGAGTTCTGACTTTATTCTCAGAATTTTTCACCACTGGCCCTAATCCTCTTCCGTAGTAATGAGTCAACAATAACCCAAAGAGGTCTTTGAGAAGGCCCGTTTTCACTGAATTCACTATGATACAAAATAATTTTACAAATTATGAATTGTACAAAAATGGACATGAAAACTCATTACTCATTACATTACAAAACTGAAGTCCCATGGTCAAGATTCCACATCAGCAAAACAAAAGTGTATGTGGAAATGGCCACACTGAGGTCCATTTAGCAGGCTAACTTTAGCTACTAATACATTTCACAATGTAATATGAATACAATATGAATGTAATGTTGAACCTAGACGAATGTAAACCAGAGAATGTAAAGCAAATTTTCCATTGTCATCAGCCACTGGTTAAGGTTAGTCCCCCGGAGTTGGTCCCATTTCCTCTGGCGTTGTCCTGTACCAGTCCCGGCGTTGGTGACGTCACCAAAGGAACCGGTGATCAAGCTGACCGAAGACAGCCCGGTCTCACCGTAAATTAATTGATGTTCCTTCAAAATGAAAGTTTATTGACGCTTCAATAACTGTTGATTGGTAGCCTATCTAATAGTAATAAAAAAACAATTGCGTATATACGTTAAGCTTGCTTACAGTCATTGCAGCTATAGTGCAAGATTCTAAATAGGCTACTTCTTACTTTCTTTATGGAAAACAAAGAACAACAAAAGTTTTGTTGGTGAATTTACATTTATCTATATGGAACTTAACTGATTTTGTAAGCTTGTTTTTATATTTTCTGTTATGTTATTATAGCTTTAGAACCTTTTTGAATATTCATAAAATTAAGTTGAAGACTGCAGCATTGAAATTCTGTTTATACTTGAATGAATCTGCAATATGTATTGAATAGTATAATACATGATTATATAATGCAATTATACTATGTTGAAGCCTTTTTTATTGAAGTCTTTAATCTCATGTACTTTCAGTTGCTGGGTCTCATTTAATTGTTTTGGGGATTTGTTTTAATTTAGTTTTTTCTAGGTAGAGCTCTTTGTCACATGGTTTTAAAAGGGCCTATGTAGACACAGTTTAATATTACCATTAAAACTATTACTAATATACTAGTGTTACATTACTTACAGAAACTAGCATAGTTGGTAACTAGTTACTGTTTACATGAAAAAAACATGATTTTAGGCCTTAATAATATAATGCAGTATTATACTACTAATCTAATCAGTAGTTATAGAAAGTCTTTAAAATTGGCTCCACGTTAGGGAATGAATTGTAACATCAGAATCAGCTTTATTGGCCAACTATGCACATACAAGGAATTTGACTTTAACGTGACTTTTAACATTAAATCAAAATACAATATGTTAGTGATAACAAACGGAATAATATACTATTCAATAATACTATAACCGAAGAAGAAAGGAGCAATTTTGCACAATGTGTAGCCTACTTTTCCTTATGACACCTAAGGTACATTTAGCTGATAATACTTATGTACTTTTACTCGAATAACATTGTTAATTCAGGACTGGTAAATCACTCTTCTACCCAAATGCCATAGATGTACTTGTACTGTATCTCCATCCATTTCCAATTGCCGTTTATTTTGAAACCTGTGAGCGAAAGTGGATTGTACATCCGGTCTAGCTTGAAACGAGTGATTGAGGTGTAGGCGCCGAGCGAGGCAGTCAGCTTGCGACAGAAAAACAAACGAGGTTAGGTTGAGCAGTAGAGTCAGTCCATGTTTTAAAAGAATCTAAAAGAAACAGTTAAACCAAAGGACAGGTGGACTTAAACGTTATTTGTGTCGGTTATACGCGGGCTCAGCTACTTATTGTTTGGTTCTCATTTTGGCGGAGTGTGTCACCGTTTGCCCATTCTCACTGGAGTGAGCACTAAGGTAAGCTTGTAACCGCAAATCAACTGTGTAAGTTGGTGCAGTTTGACCGGCTACTTTGGCCGCTCAAGCGCTATTTAAACGTCTGTTTTAGTTTTATTTTAACACGGAAATTAAAATCGCAAACAATCGTAAAAGTTGGGATAAAAACGGTAGCTTACTCGACTCACTTTCTAGATGTGACGCTTGGTCTTTGTCCACTCAGTCATTGTGTTGGAACCGCGGGTTGCCTTGCATTTGTTTCGATTAAGCAACACACCCTGAATGCCTTAATTGTTCAATTTTTCCACTAAAACAGGTAGTTAACATGTATTCATTTACCCATTTTGTAGGTTCATATTTACACTGGGTCACTTCTTGAAAGGCCTGTAAACGCGAGCTACTGTTTTTTTCTTTTATAGATATCTCTGTTCTCAAAGACATCTGTTTTGTTTGAATTATTTTTCTAAATTCTTTATTTACATATTTTAAAAACACAACAGAGCATGTGTTCATCAATAGAGTGCATGGCGTGTCAGAGCTTATTGTTTAAAACGCAATAGCTACACAATGAACCACATTTGCCATAACACCATAGATTGGCGACTGTTGCCACATGCCGAGCTTGTCAGTGTTTCTAGTGGCTCTTCATGGTAACTACACCATGTAGCCTTCCCATCAATCCCAATAGATGATGGGAGGCATTGTCTTTCATGATTATCCATACATTGATATACTTTTTTTTTCTCAAAGACGAGGAGAAATGTCTTTTTATCTGACGTTTGCAGTGGCTGTGTAATGATTCAGGTTGCTTTAAGGTACAGGCAGCAGTTTTGGGTTGAGAGACACTTTTATGGCACACCTATTGTGCAGACACACCTTCTGTTAAGGGCACCATGGCAACGCATAGGACAAGGTTCACTCAGCAATGACAGGTATGTGGAAGGCAAGTGCAATAGTGGACTGTTAGGCCGGTAATACAGTAACTTCCTATCTTGCATCACAAGTTAAGAAGTCTTGAGGGCTAACGTAATTGAAATGCTTTGCACATTTCAGTATTTTTAAACCAGACTAAAACTAGAAGGGTTACTACTCACTGGATAAGAGGAAATAAAAAAAGCTAGATGTTTTTTTTTTTCTTTTTCCGGTAGTGGTGGAAAGTACATTTACTCAATTACTGTACTTGAGTACAATTTCAAAGCTATTTTTTACTTTGAGTATTTCTATTTGTTGCTAGTTTATACTCCACTACATTTCAGAGGGAAATATTGTACTTTTTACTTGACTACATTTATCTGAAAGCTTAAGTTATGATTTTACATACAAGTACACATTTGAATGCAAGACTTCAACTTGTAACCAAGTTTTTTTTTTTACAGATAGTTATTGCTACTTTTACTAAAGTAAAATGTAGAAGCACTTCCTACACTCAGTGCGTTGACAAGCAGTTTAAAAAAATGATTATATTCAGGTTAAGTGGACACCCCGATTCCTTAAAGTGGTTTAAATCAGAGTTTTCATAAAAATTAATACGGAGCTGAAATTGTCTTCGGAGCAAGTTGTGACTGTAGAGTCATACGGAGAGAAACAGTGTCTCCCCTGTGCTTTCAGACCAAGGTGGGCAATCTGTAGGAGGAAAAGTTAACCCTCTCCTTGATTTCATGTTGTTTTTGGGAGAAGGAGAACCAGGAAACAAGTCGGGGGACATGCAACGCTACCAAGCCACGGCCAAGCAACGTGAGTGGCCGCGACCTGTAGTTACATTTTTAGAGAGGTGCACGTCAGGCTACGGCGGTCCGGGTTAGACGCCGAGGGGTCTGCAAGAGTACACCATTGATTCTTCGCAGAACCATAAAACAACATTTATTTAAGGTATTCGCCAGGAGGTGAGGCCAGACATGGCCCTTTAAGTTTAATGTAAGTAGTACAAAAGCACTTCTCTTCACTTGTTGCTGTACGTCAGAATAGGTGCGTTTACACGCAGTTTAAAAAAAACTATTAAATTTGGGTAAAGTCAGTTTGTCCAACTCCATGTAAACACCTTATCCCGGTTAAAAATGAGTTCTCATAACCCAGTTAACAGACATAAAGAAGTCCTTCAGTAACCAGAGTATAACTGCATGTAATCGGAATCGTGTTAAGTGTCTGCGCATGCCCGTAGGTTTAACTGCCTCTCCTCTCCCCAGAAATAATCCATCAGCGCCGTGACCGCTGAGATAACAACATACCATACTATACCATACAACATACCATGCTGTGACCGTTGATATAACAACATACCATACTACTTCTGTAGGTAAAGCTTAATGGAAACCCCTTTCGTTTGCTGAAAGTTGTAAGAATTAAGGAATCATTGTTTAAATGTTGCTGTCTTGGCTACATACAAACAATTCTAACTGTTAATTCAAGCTAAAATGATTAATCGTTTCTTCAAGTAAAGACACAATCTCTGGTACCTGCTTTTCCAGTGTGAGCTGTTTTTCTCTCTTAAACATCTTTCAAAATTTAATATTTGGTGGTTTTGGACTGTGGGTTGGACAAATTAAGGTATTTTTAAATAGTGCCTTGGGCTTTAGGAGACATTTTACAGACCAAATGGTTAGACTGAGAATACATTTGACAGATTAACTAATAATAGTAAGACTCTTTAGTTGCAACATTTCAAGTTAATGTGTAATAATCAGTACACAGCTCACCAAGATGTAACCTTCATAGTATGAATTAAAGGCTACCCGCTCTCCCTTTTCCAAATGAGATGGTTTAAAATCAGTTTGAAACAATGAGGAAAGCCTAGTGCGGAAATGCGTCTGTTTTCTTCTGCTGCTGTGCACCATTAAAAGCATTACATTATTAGTTGCAAGTGCCGATGGCTTGATTTGCTAATTTTGTAATTTTCGGGTTGGGACCCATTATACTCAAGACATTTGAGTTGAGCAAGCCAGTTCTTTTGTCAAAATACACCCTCCCTTAGCCCCACGGAGACATAAAGGAGTGATGCATTCAGGCGACCGTCATCAATTAAATTACATTGAAGTCAAAGTGTATTAAATACCAGCATGTGTTTAATACCAGCAATAAACTCAGTCAAGTTTACTGTAGGAGTTAACCCGCTTTGAATGTTATCACTCCATTGAATTACAGAATGATAACACATGGTTATCAGCCACATAGATATGGGTTAGAAGGGGCCTGCTACCTACTAGAAGGTTCAGAAGGCTGTTATCTATTCACTGGGTAATCGTTTTCGTTAAGGTGTTCTGGACTCCTTCAGGTGTCACTTTCTAATGCTATTGGAGCCCTGTTGTTAATTCAAACAAAATGAACGTTACTTGGTTTTTCATAATAGAAAATTGACAATCAACAATCGAGGTTTTGATTGAATTCCCTACAGCAAACTGTTAATGCTTGACTTTCATTACATAGGCTGCACCTTACAGTGCCATTTTCATTGGTTTGGGTTTGTAAGTATTTTAGTAGTGACTGATGAACACATGGCAATAGATTTCAGGTAAATAAAATGTATACTTGTGATATTTCCCATTTCCCCAAGTTGATGTGTTGTCATGCGTGAAAGCCGTGTCTAATAAAACAGTTTGGTCTCAAAATACAGATTTTTAAGGAGGCCAAAAATTTATTGGGACACACATCTATAACTTATTTTACCAATTTGATTCACATGTATGAACAGGTAAACAAGGTGATATTGAAGGCTAGGTTTGGTGTTACTTGTAGAAGCTAAGTATAATAATCTCTATATGTTATTTCTTTCAGTTTTTTGGTTTTGGTTGATTTGCTTTTGACTGACATCGTTTGAAGCGGAATTTCTTCTCTTTAATTTGTTGGCTTCTCAAGTCAAACACTAAACACACAAACTAGTCATTAGAGTGACATCTTTACAGATGACATAACAAGCCAAATCCTCTTTCTTCTTTATGTGATTGCACAGTTATGAGCTGAGACTGATTACTGTGCTCATCTCTCTCTCCGAGAGAGATTCTTAATGGGCTTCAATGTCCTTACACACTCTAAGTGATTAAATGTCAAACAGGTCCTACACCGTGTTTTGTTAATCTATTGTTTTGAGTAGGAGTTGGTGGGAAAAGTCATTATTAACAACAAAATATTTTATGAAATGTCATAACTTTACATGACTCTACAGAGCCCTCTGCCCTTGACTTAAGCGAACATTTGCTCTCTTTTCCCTTTTGACATCGTCCGACTATGCGTCCCTGCGCATAGCGCCACCCAAGACCATTGTGATTGGTTGAAAGAAATACCAATAAACCAGAGCACTTTTTCCTATTATCCAGGAATGTTGCTGGTGCTAGCCAGACTTTCCTCTGCAGCGCTGTGGAGGTAGGTCTGCCAATGTGAAACTACTGAAACAGTGTCAGGTGGTCATCAGAGTTGATCATCACAGTTTATCAGAGTCCAGAGGAGACTGACAGTAGTAGTTTTCATAGTGAGTGAAAATGTGATGTGAGATGCACATTGCAAAATGTTTTATGTATCTGGAATTGTTCATTAGCTCTCCGTGATGTCTTTAAAGCTGAACGGACTCACAGTATATAATGTTAGAGGATACTAACATTATATCCCCCCCTCCGCTGCTGAAAAACATTCTTTAAAAATATAATTGGTAGTTAAAAAAATTGTTACCAATTTCAAGACTAGGTAAAAACATAGGTCTTTTTAATTAAATTTTCGCGCTATGAGTAAAAGGAAGTTATTTCATGATTCTTATGGAGTTTCTCTTGAAAAATGAACTATAAATGTATGTCACTTTAAAACACTTATTCACAGCTGGGTGTTTTAGACACATTAAAAGTTTTTTTATGTTAACAATGTATTGTCTGCCCACCTCAGGAAATCCTGCTCTCTTTAGGAGAGAAGAAGGAATTAGTAAGTGCAGGCACAGATGGGCAGTCAGGAGACATACAGCGATACTCACAGAGAGCATCGTGTTGTTAGTGAGATAAAGGTCACCCTATTGTCATTGTAATCATCTGTAATCTGGGGAATGGGTGGCCATTAAACTGACAGAACGTTTATGACAAGGGACCCCCTTTCTATGACCCATGATCTAGGAAGACAAAAGATTGTTTTTGCTACTATTAAGCAGAAGGCACACAATGGTCTTTAAACAGTATGTCCTTTTAAAAGAAAATAAATGTTTTTGGGTTTTAAATATATAATTTCCTGGTATTGTTAAAAATGTCCTTCCCACCACTTTGCTGCAGCGCAATAAGGTATTTAATTGTTATGATGTTTAGCAGCATATCTCCAGGAATGGCAATCTCGCTCAGCATGCAGTTTTGAACAGATTCTCATGGTGAGGGGGATTTTGGCGATTTCCCCCTACTTTTCACCATTATTCTTTGAAATATCGCAACATCTACGTGATTGTTTAGCACAACATTTTGTACAAACATTTGCAGTTCCCACATGTTACATCTGGTAACTTTGGTGATCCTTTGTCTTTTTTGTTAGTGCCATCATAAGATTATGTGACTTTTGAGTGAAATACTTAACAAATATTTAATGGATTGTCATGAAATGTGGTTAATACAATCATCTTCCCCTGACAATACTGTGACTTGTTGACTATATTACACTAGATTGCTTGGAGATGCCACAATCGTTATGCTATTTTTTCACAAAAATGCCTGCTACAGAGCCAGAACATGAGATACAAGGTAATGGAGCCTTTTATACATTGTTGTTTCTTTAGAAATAAACAATGAACAACTAAAGTTTTAAATGCTTCAGATGTAAAGTCATTCGCTGTCAAAGTGACACCAATATGAATGGCAGTCAATGGAATGCTAACAGCGGGTGAGTGCTTGGTAGCATTAAAATGGCGCCATATGAGCTACGTTTTGTGGACAATCGCTTACCCCCTTTGGTTGTATGAATTGTAAACTCATCGTCTAACATTTCATCTAGCACGATCATCAAGCCTAAATATGAATTTGCCCAATACATTTGTTCATGCAAGACCAATGACAATCAGCTGTACTTTCTGTTTGTGTTACCATGCTTACATGCTAAAGTAAGGTGGTGACAATGGCAACCATTACCTGCTTTACATGACCATGTAAACATTTTCATTGTGAGCCTTTTGGCATGCTGATGTAAGCCTTTATCTTAAAGAACCACTGTGTCTAAATATAGCCTCTCAGAGCTGTTACTGAGACTTTGAGTCTTGTTTACATCTGTTCTAAAAACACATTATCCAACTATGAGTGGATGCCTCTTTTGTCTGTAATTCATACTTTAGATTTTCCCTGTTTTTTTTTTTTTTTGCTTTGTATCGGTACTTTAGAGTTTCAGTTGTCTCCCTTGAGTGCTCTCTTCTTGTTCCTTCAGTTTGTCCAGTCTCTCCTCCCTGTCCTTGGTCTCTGTCATCACCTATGTCCTCCGCCACCCGGCTTGAGTTCCTAATTCATGCCCAACAACTGAACTAACAGGCTGTTGGCTCCAGTGCCCTTGTATCACCGCTGGGCACTGGGCCTAATCTTTCTCTGAGCCACTGAGGGGGACGGGGGACGGGGGACGGGACAGGACGTAGTACAGTGGTACAATATCTCAGCCTTACACTCTGGAGGGGTAACACGTCGATGATTATAAAAGTTAATGAAAACAGATTCCTGCAAAGGACTATGAATATATAATGCTGGTAATGTTTCTTTATTAATGTATCATACAATAGATGAGATTTGGGGAGCGGGGGACTGTAAACCTCCTGAGGTTGTCAGGGAGATTACTGCGGTGATTTTAATTTTGATTCCTCCTCCCTTAACAAAGAAACGTGACCATACATTTATAAACAGGCTGCAAAACTTTAAATCATAATCAAGAAGCCACAGCTCCCCCACACTTCCCTTCAGTGTGTATGGGGTTTGTATTACATGGCAGAAAATTGGTACTTTAGGCTATGAAGAGAGACAGAGTGACACTTCATAGCAGGAGAGTGTAAACTTTGGACAAAAGTTCAGGACATTAGGTTCCACACCACAAACAAACGCACACAAGTAAAAATGCGAGAGTTAAAATGATATACTGAGTAATCGAAGAAAATTAGATATAAACTGAAAGTGAATCAACACTTATGGCTATCGTTTCATTTTCCAAACAAAAACAGCAAAAATAGGACGACACTAGCTTCTCGAATGCAAAGATTTGGAAGCATTTTGGATATGACAAATTACTTTCTAAAGGATCAGAGCCAATGCTGCACTCAACACTCAAACCTGACCTGTTTGAGTAGGTCAGTCAGTGTTAGATCACTATTGGTGCCTCCCTGGAAAATTATTGTCAGATGGCTAAAAAAAATTAATGGTTGGTTGCATCCCACAAAAATAGTAGTAGGCCTAATCAGAGTATTATATTATTGCTTGCCATCCATCCTTTGGGTCATGACCCAGCCTTCATGACCATAGGTGAAGGTAGGAATGAACACTGGTCAATAGATTGATAGTTTTGCCTTCTGGCTCAGCTCCGTGCGATAAATGGAATGTAATACTACACCCACTGCTCCGATTCTCCGACCAATCTCCCGCTCCATTGTCCCCTCACTTGCGAACAAGACCCCAAGGTATTTATGCTCCTTCACTTGGTGTAAGGACTCATTCCCTACCTGAAGAAGGCACTCCATCGGTTTCCTGCTGAGAACCATGGCCTCAGATTTAGAGGTGCTGATCCTCATCCCAGCCGCTTCACACACTCTGCTGCGAACCGATCCAGTGAGTGCTGAAGGTCACAGGCCGAAGATGCCATCAGGACCACATCATCTACATAAAACCAGCAATGCGACCCTGAGCCCACCGAACTGCAACCCATCCCCACCCCAACTATGCCTCAATATCCTCTCCCATAAATATTACAAACAGGATTGGTGACAAAGCACAGCCCTGGCGTAGGCCAACCCTCACCTGAAACGAGTCCGACTTACTGCCAAGAACCCGGACACCGCTCTCTCATTGGTCGTTCAGAGACTGGATGGCCCTGAGAAGGGACCCCCTCACCCCATATTCCCACAGCACCTCCCACAGTATCTCCCGGGGGACCCGGTCATACGCCTTCTCCAGACCCACAAAACACATGGCAGACTGGTTGGGCATACTCCCAGGCTCACTCCAGGATCCTTGCGAGAGTGAAGATCTGATCCGTTCTTCCACGACCAGGACGGAATCCGCATTGTTCCTCTTCAACCCGAGGTTCGACTATTGGCTGAGCCCTCCCGTCCAACACCTCGGAGTAGACTTTACCAGGGAGGCTGACCCTGGTCTACCACCCCTTAGGCACTGTCCCGGACTTCCACGCAATGTTGAAGAGGTGTGTCAACCAAGATAAACCCTCCACACCCGGAGCTTTCACCATTGCTGGACGGATCTCATCAATCCCTGGGGCTTTGCAACTGTGGAGTAGTTTAACTACCTCGGCGACTTCCACCAGGGAAATTGATGACAATGAAGGCTTGCATTGTCTTATGATGTCAAAAAGTCTGTAACTCATCCATCATTGGATTTTCTGTTTCTCTTGAAAGAGTTAATTTATTATTTGAGTTTGTTCCATCATGTTTTCAGCGGAGGCTTCGGCAGGCCCTTCATGCTCTAATTGATTAGATTAAGTGGAAGTTTTCCCCTTTGGCTGTGCTGATGCACAAACTGCCGGACATGCAGACAAACACTGAGTTATCTCACCCAGAGCACAAGCTTTGCTTATCTTCATTTCACAGAATGATCCATGTTCCAAGTTACCCTTAGTGCATCACAGCCCATGTTACATGCATCCCACTGCTGTTGAGCCTCATTAACAATCTCTCACCATTCTTGTGGGCGCTTCCAAAGTCTATGATTAATTTTTTAAGGGGTTTCACACGCTGCTCAAAATCTGTGATGCGAGATATTTTTTATTTTTATTTCTACAAGGTTGTAATTTTAACATATGTGCCACTGCAAATTGAGGTAGTATGTTTTGATTCTCAATTGACATATTTTCACACCATTATGATTATGTTGCATATCCTTGACCTGTAAATTAACTAATTTACAACTGTATCATATTAGCTGTAGTAGACTCCTGGTATTTTTATTGGAAATGGTTCATCCCAAGGTCATATCACATCTTAGTGCGGTTCTTTCACTTTCAGTCGTCACACTAACTGTATAGAGAACGTTCAATAACTAACAAAAGTCACACATCCTCTCTGATCGCATGCATTTTGATACCTGATATATCTTTTTATTTCTTAAGGCAGATTATCACCAGTTCATGTATTTTTGAACATTTAGGCTATGAAAACATTGTCTTTATTTGTTTTGAAAATCTACTGCTTCTGCGTGCTTGGGAGTTAATTCAGTTGCTGAATAGAGCAATATGATAGGCCTCCTCTAATGCATTTGTGCCCTTTCTCTCGCGCGCACACAAACACACAAACACACACACACACACACACACACGGCTGCAGCTGAAGGAAATCCTGCTTTATTTATGAGATGTATGGCTCAGAGTGCCACAGAGTTCTCCTGAGAATTCAAGACTGCACACAAACATGGCCTGTGGATTCTTTTCTTTCTTGCGCACACACACATACACACACGCACACATACACACACACGCACACGCATGCATGCACACACACACACACATGCATGCATGCACACACACACACACAAACACAAAATCATATACACTTGCTGGACAATATCTATTTACCTCATCTGCCTTTTTGGCTTGGCAGAATAACAGTTGTTTGAGTTCAGTCTTCCTCAGCATGGCACAAAGAGCTGCCGGCGGAGGCTTGCTGAATGTGGTGCTTTAGTGTTTTATGTGGCAGCAGTTCAGTGGAAGGAGTGATATCATCTGCATGTTAGAGAAGCAGGAATGCCATCTTATGCTCATGAAGCACTAAATCACTGCAGTGGCATTCAGATGTATCATAAAATGTCAGGTTAAGAAATCCCAGAGTGCAGAAAACCATAATAGAAACCGGGGAGCTGAGAGGGTGAGAAGAAGTATCTAAACTGTTTAAATTTTAAACCAATGCATTGGCCAGAGATTAACATGATGGCATGGAGATAACATCAGTGTGAACTTTTTGCCCTCAGTTGAAGGCAAAACAGAAACCTAAGTTAATTTAGCCAGTGTTCTATTCCTTGTGTTGGAATTTTGGCATGTAAAGTTAGAGGCTAAATTGATAACAGATATTCACCATTTTAAAATAATCAGTATTCATTGAAATTCTTTATTAGGAATAACATCTTGAGATCGAACATCTCGTTTTCGGCGGGGTCCTTGAAGGCAAGAAAATAAAGTACATTCACAATTAGACCAGGCAATTAACACACCAACTAAAGGGGACCTTAAAAAAAAAATAGCCGTCATTCTGTCAGTAGGCCTAGCATACATCCATTGCACTTCCCCTCTCTCTGTGTCTCTTTTAATCAGTTTTTGTTGAAAGGAAGGAATTTTCTCGGAGATCTGTTATGTGTGTGTAATGTACAACATTGTCTTATCCTAATTACTTTGGGTAGCAGATGGGGTAATATTATTTTCCCAACAAAAAATAAGTGAGTCATCACTAAAACAATCAGATAATACACCAGACTGAGAGATTATATATATTTTTTATATTATATTTATATATTTATATATTTTTTTGCAATTGCGATTGCAACCAAAACAAAAAAAAAACAACCAAACAAGACTAAATATGACAGGAGCAGTCCTTCATTCAGGTTGTAGTTCCTGAAGAAACTTTTCCCCTGTTTTTTTTTTGCACAGCACCGATTTACCATTAGAGGTGATCTTGAATTGGGCAGGATGATGCAAGGGATATTTAATGTTCAGTTTACGGAGTGTCTTTTTAACATCATCAAACTCCCGACGCTTTTAGAGAAGATTGTTACTACAATCCGGGAAGATTTGGACACGTTTGTCATTGTACTTGAGTTCTTCTTTTTCACGAGCAAGTTGTAGGATTTTAAACCTATCTTGAAGACTAAGGAATTTCCCCAGGATAGGCCTCGGAACAAGATTCTTCTGATTCTGCGATTGTTATACAGATGAGCGGTGAACCAGCTCTAAAGCTGGAGGTACTGGGAAATTCGTCTCACCCAGAAGCTGCTGGATTAGGCCACCGATGAATCCCTGGATGTTTTTACCCTCAGCTTTTTCAGGAACATGAATGAAGCGAAGATTGTAGGCCCTGCTTTGGTTTTCAGCATCATCTAGTTTACCCCGCTGAGGTGAGTTTTCACCCTCAAGTGACTTCAAGCGTTTTGTATCTCAGATAAATAGTCCTCAGTGGAGGTGACCCTATGTTCAGGCTCTGCGACATGGTCGCCTAGAGTTGTTAGGGAGCCATGGATCGACGTTAAACTTGACTGAATGTTGTCCATTTTATCATCGAAGTGTGATAACATTTCAGCTTTCAGCTGTTGTATAGTGTCTACTATAAACTTGTTGGTATCCAATTGCTCCATAATGGACATTAAGCGCTGTAAATCAGAGGCTTTGAGGACATTATTTATATAAAGCGTCGGCGTTTGAAGGCGAGTGTAGTCATTTTTGCAGGCATGGCTTCCTCAAACACTCACGCTATAGTAATCTTGCACTTTTTCAGGCTCTGTTTAATAATTTTAGTAATTTAGTATTGTTTAATAACAGTTTATCAAATGACAATGGGAAAACAGTAATCATTCACAAGGGGCTGCTTGTGGTGAAGAACGTACAGAGAGTTTTGACCTGATTCCACAGCCCCCCTTCAGCTTAACAGAACTTTGTAGTTAGTTTTAGCTCATTGTTGAGCTGTCCGGCCCACACTTTTACTGTTTTGGTCCACTGTCCCCGCTCTCACAGTGCCGTTTTAGGCAGGCAGCTGTTTTCAGCACTGCATTACTATACACCACCTGCTCAGCCCCAAACCGCAGACAGACAGTTACCAATTAACTGGTGAACACAGTTAGCATTAAGCAGCTAAAGAGCAGATATTTCTCTCAGGAGTAAAACACAGAGCTAAAAAAGAGTGAATATTGGACTTACATTCATCAGGTGACTTGGAATCCAAATACATGATAACGTTGCTTCCTAAATTGTTGAACTATTTCTTTTTTCCTCTACTTTTTGTTTCTGAAACGATTAGGAAAAGAAAATAAGAAGAAAAGAAAAATAATCACCCCTCTTACTTTTGGGTGGTTGTTTATTATACTTATTCACATAATGTTTTGTACTGGCTGATGTGTATGTCAGTTCTGATGCTGTGAAAAAGTGAAGGCATACAGCGTCTTGTTCAGCTAATGTTGAAACGTGGCTCTTAAGAGCTAACATGTCTGTAGTCCATCCATGTATACATGGAAAAGAGATGTAGCTTGACTTAAAGAGTTTGACAATGCCATTTCTGTTTTTGACATACTGTTCTGTCTCCCTGTGGTTCTGACATCAGCAAGAGGTTATATAACATAGACAAACAAATATGCGGGATACCAAGCAGGATATTAGTAACTCTCTACTCCTGCTCCTTAGGAAGAGTTCCCACATGTCTTTGAAAACCTGGATAAATTTAGACTAGCCTATGTTTTTTTAGTCAGTCGTGGAAAATAACAGTCACTCATGGAAAATAAATTACATTTTAAAATGTCCCAAGAAATGTTTTCTTTCTTGAAAATATTTGAATAATTTTCTTCATCTCCATTCTCACCATCCATCTCCTTGTGACAGATCACTTTAGGTTTGCTGATGTTTTGTAACACTGTAACTCTTAATCATCTGAACAATTAGTCGATTCATAATTAGTTGATTTGCAGACAGTTAAACAGCCCTTAATTTCTTCATAAAGTCATTGTTTCAGTTGTTTTTCATTGCAATGGACATTCAGTAGTTCGAGGTTCTTAAATGTGATAAAAGTGTGATGTGATTGATACTTCTCGTTGTCCGGATATACTAATGTCTTTTGGTTTTGGACTGTTGCTTGGGGGAAAAAAACTAGTAATTTGATTATGTCATGTTGGGATCTGGGAGATTATAGTGGGCATTTGTCTCTATTAAACATTTTATTCACAAAAACAATGAATTTATTCAATCAAGAAAACACTTGGCGGATTAATTGATTTAAGAAAATAAAATTAAAAAAAACATTTAAGAAACATTTGTCATGGTATTAGACTGGAGACCTTTCTCCAGCACAGCTTCTGTGCAAGCCTCTTTAGGTGTGAAATCACTTTCAATAGGACATCATTTACATGATTCTGTTTGTCTAATCCACTTTAAATCTTGTTCTTGTTTCTGGCAGAGACTATTGAAATATTAATTGTGACTGTCTTGTCAACATTTGACTATATGTAAATTATCCACATCTGTACTTGGGTGATGATGTTTTCAGGCGTTCAACAGGTCTGCATTGCATTGCACCATTTTTTCTGCATTGCTCATGCTACACGAGTCAGTACTCTCTGGGGTACCTCACCTGATCAAAGAGAATAATTCAGGTCCATAGCCGAGGGAGCAGTAGAGAGAAGAGCGACTGAGCAGAAGGTACAAAGAGGAGGTAAAGCTCAGGCTGGGATAGAGTCAACAGTGGTTTGTGTGTTTTACACAGTTTTGTTTTAGACTATTTTTGTACTGAGCTTCTGCATGAGCTAACTTTATTTTACAACATACTTTTTGAAATTTATCTTGAGAGTAGGTAGTTTTATAACAAAGTTAGCAGTAACTTTATTTCCTTATACAGTATAGGGTCATCACCAGTACTCCTTGCATATTTATTACAATCAAGTTTATATATATATATATATATATATATAAATATATATATATA
>NC_048417.1:11459928-11473210 GCF_013103735.1 Etheostoma cragini
ATAAATAAATAAATAAATAGTGGCTTGAGAAAGTTTACGCACCCAGGCTAAAGTTGGTTAAAAAGAGGAATAAAAAAAAAGAAATATATATATAGTGAATTTTCTCAAAGATGTAAAGTGTGCCCACACAGTTGACACACTTGTTTATTTTCCCTCCCCTGTTAACTTATTTCTAGACAAAATCTCCATATATTGCTTGCAATTTTCTTTTGCAAAAATGCTTTGTTCTGTCCTAATTCAGTCCTTTTTATTAAGCCATGCATATTCCAAAATAAGACCCACACTGAGATTTGTGGATTATCCTGAGTAACTGGGGCAACGTTAATGGAAAAAAGCTACGCTGTTGAGTTTTTCAAAGGTTTTTTGGCAACACAAACATTTTATTCCATTTCCACCACTGTATTATGGTGGTAGCAAGAAGCTGAACAAATAAAACCAAAACATTTTACATTGCTAGCTACTACAAGGTAAAGAAAATGTATAAAGTTTCTGGTTTGAGTGAACTATATTCACCTTGTTTTTAGGTAATAATTAAAATAAAAAATAATAAAAAAACTGCTTTATGGCTCCAAGACAGGGTGACTTTGTTTTCACGGGTGGTTTATGCATTGTCTGTGTATTTACTCTCCACTAAAAATGCAGGATCCATCAGTTAGGAAAGGGTGTGTGTGTGTGTGTGTGTGTGTGAAAGGGGGGACTTTGTAGGAGTACAAGTTGTAAACAACACACCGTTTCAAGAACAGAAGCAAAACAGCATTATCTGTCTCACAGAGTTATACTTGACTTTACATGTGTTGAAGATTGTAACTGCATGTGGCCTAGATTGCTTCCATTAAGGGTGGAATGACATAGTGTTGAAATGAAAATGAAATGCAGTCTCTAGAAAAGCGCAAGGTTATTGGTGTCTTCTACAATTCTGCTCTGCATTAGACTGGAGACCAGATGTTTGCAGGAGAGGACGCTGTACGTAACAGGAAAATAGTCAATAGATATTCTCAGTTCAACACGTAGGAGTATATGAATGAATATTTTTTATTATTGTGTTATGCATACAATAAAATATGCCCAGCCCACACAGGCTTACAGTGCCGTTCTTAACTCTTCATAATACAGACAATACAGAAGAAAATGTGATTAATTTGTCAACTTCTCCTAGTTCACATAGTTTGCACAACCTTTTATCTTCTTGGATGTCTTTGAATCTACCTACTTCATAGTAAATTGAGAAGTGACTGTTTGTTGAAGCTGACTTTGCTGTCATCTAGCTTGCTTTCTTCTACCAAATAAACAGTTCTGCAAAACTTGTTGCACTGATTTAGTTTTTTCTTTGTGTTGAGTAATAAGGAATCCCATTCTTTGTTTTTATTTCCTAAAATGTGACATTATCCTGATGAGTTGGTGAATTGAATTGATATTGATTGCATAAAGTGTGAGTTTGTTGCATAGCTTATGTTTTATTGCTTCTAAAGATAAACTATTTACACTTAGGCTGATTCTTTACAGGAAGAAGACAGAGGGAATGTGTTTTCCTGATCAGCATGCAAAAGCAGCATTTGTATTGGTTAAATGTACGTAGTATTATGGAGCTGTATAATGTAGAGTCTTGTGTGAGGTATCATTGAACTCAGCAGGGAGTTTCCTTTTCATTGGTGACAATTTGTAGTGTCTGAGTGCCGCGCAAATGCACGGTCGCAAGGTGCAGCTTGCACCAGAAACCTTGACACACACAGATTAGCGAGGGCCCGTCCAACGCTGCTTGCAGCTTTAATTTCCTTTACGACTAATTATCTGTTAATAAGTTATGTTGACATTAATTATCTTATTTCCATATCAAAATTGGAATCTTGTCAGACTCATCAAGACATGGTTTGGACAACTGTAGAGAAGCAGGTTGATCACAATATAACTGTTTTCTTTTCCTAACCCTGCATGCAGAGGTAAGATGAAATCTCGGTAGTCCTTACTTGACTGACTCTCATGGGTATTCATTCATAAAGCAAACAGCATCTTTATACTCCGGATGTTTGTAATATCTGATCACTCCTACATTCATAGCAAGTGTATCTTCTTAATGCTTCTGTTAGATTGCATCTGGATTGCTTAATTGACTGCATTGATTATAGGGGGGTGTAAGAAAATCTAAAATGCAGGACTTGTTTTGCTGAGGGCATTTTTGTCTGTTTGATTCCACAAGCTGCTCATGTTCAACAGACTATATTTTCCAAGCCAATAAGACACTGCAGTGTGAAAATGTTTCTTGCCTCCAGTCTGAAAATGCTCAATATGGCATAGAGCATCTCTTGTTCTCTGCACAGCCTGCAGCACTTGGATGGTCTTGTTAAATTCAACCGCGCTTCAGGTGAAAGTGAAGAAAACTACCAGCTAACTGTTGGGATTCTCTACATATGTTGACAGGACGTTTTGATTTGCAAAGTTTGGTGGGAAGAAAACACCATGATTATTCAGTTTAGTCAGAATGTAATGAGAGAAGATCCTTGGAGACATGCTTTATGATACAGGGTTAAAAAACGAAATGAAAATGTACAATGTTTAGTACAGTTAATTTAAAAAGCATACTGTAGCTTATAGCCACTGTCACATCTTTGTTGTTTGACCTGGAAATGATCTGTTTTTCCACATGCATACTTTATTTACTTTAATTCTCTCTCTCTGTCAGACACAAACACAACATCCCCTCTAGTTTTCTCTGTCTCTTCAAATTGAGTGAAAACAAGAAACATTGTACATCAAAGCTGTGTTCACTACATTGGCCCCGCTGTGCTTTACAGCGCTTGCCTTTTGTTGTTGTACCAGGGGACATGGATACCAGACTGTCACATACAGAGTTAAAAACGGAGACAGTCCTTCCTACTTTACCAATGGAAAAAATGATAAAAAGGCATGAGGAAAACTATGCTAATAGATGATGCCTTGCAGCAGGAAGAGGTTGCGTAGAGAAGATTGTGTTATAAACCTTACAGAGAACAAGCTGCCCAGAAGAGACGTTTCATCATGTGTTTTGAGTGCAGGGAGGTGTGCAAAGTGAAGCTCCGCACTGTTGTGAAAGGAAGTAAAGTGGCCATCAAGGAGTAGAAGAAAACACTAACACGTTTGAAGTGAGCTATTTATAGCCGAAGAGAAGAAGATAAATAAAGTAAGAATTGCAGTGCAGGAGGGATTCAGCATTGTTTATCTTCAGCAATCATTATGATAGAATAATAACATCAATGTAACCTGATGCACTACTCTGTGCCTAAAATAAGCAGATACTAATTAAAACAGCTACTCATATAATGTGAACTCTAACAGATTAGGGTCTGGAGATTGATGCTTCAGTAAAAAACCTACTACTACCATCTGTCGGCACAGATAATGTGTGATGTAGGGATTAAATACTGGGGTTAATGCACAATCATATTGTACTTTAGTGCTTTTACTCTGCTGTCAAAATAGGGTCTTAATTGCATTTTCTCATGTAACTTTAATGCAATACATAAAATAGGCTGGGAAGATCTTTTTAAAATATTACCAAGGAGTTGTTGGGGACATTACTGGAGATCTAGTTCTCTCCTTTTGTCTTTGACTCTAATGGAGGAAAGGAACACCTTTGTTTAAACCACCACTCTGTGGGTGCAGGTCATTTATTGGCGTTTTGTGTAGAATGCAAGTTGATCTTTGTAAAGAAACATCGAAAAGTGAAGGGATAAAAGGGAAATTATTTGGGGAACGCCCCTTTTCAGTGGAAATGGGACCACCCAGTGACTATTGTCATGGAGACTCACTCAACCATGTTGGTTTTACGCAGGAGAGGAGGCTGAAGCAATTACAGAAAATGAAAGTGATGTGAAAAATTGCTTGTAAAGAGAAGTCGGGGGAAGGAAGAGACAGTTAAATAAGAAAGGCATTCCACATGTCTGTCATTATCCATTTGGACAAGTCAAGATTTAAGGTATTTGTCTTAGAAGTGTGTGGAAGTACTAAAGATGGTCTGCTACCATTTTTGCTTCCAGATACCAGTTCTGATACCTGAATTTGCGTATTGGCCGATACAGAGTACCGATCCGTAAAATTTTAACAGCTGTATACTACTATCCCTGTATGGTTGTGATGTGATTTCTATCTTTGTTGTCGGTCTGGCTCCGGTTAAACTTTGTGAAACATGAACAAACACAAACAATGAATGCAACAGAACATTATATTATTTTTTTTATCCGATTTGACAGTCAGCGGAAAAAAGAACATAAATAAACTACTTTAACATAGATTTTTCTTAGGGCTTTATTATGTGGTATCAGATTGGTAAATAAACCCCCGTACTGATATTCATACCAGCATTTTAGGCAGTATTAGGGGCATTACTAATACTGGTATCGGTATCTGAACATCTCTAGAAAGTACAAAACTGCTGCTTCAGTGGTCGGCATACTGTAAGTAAACTAGTACCACTACCGTTTAATTTCTCCTGGTACAGTACAATAGAGATGCAACTAACAATTCATTTTCTTACAGATTTAACTGCAAATTTCTTTTTTATTTAATTGTTGGTCTATAAAGTTGCAGAAAAATAGTGATGGGTCCTTGCTAAAGCCCAAGTTGCTGTCCTCAAATTGCTTGTTGTTTTGTTTGACCAACAGTCCCTAACCCAAAGATAGTCAATTTCGTATCACAAATAAAAAAGCTAATCATCACTATTAAGAATTTGAAAGAGGAGTGTGTTTCACATGACTGGAGCAATCAATAATTTGTTTCAATACTTTGCCTTGCAAAATAAAAAAAATGATTTTCTCCCAAAAAGCTAAAAGCCTTTAAAGGTATGTTGGTTCCATATCCAGTCTACTTTAGCCTGGATGCCAGCCGAACTTAGCCCTGCCCTCAACATTCGAGGTCTTACTAGAACCTGAGTCTGACAACTTAGCACTTCTATAAAATGTCTTCCAAAAACTTTTAGATCACTTCTTGTTTTGTAGGCTTTCAGTCAAATCATTTTCCATGAGAAGCAATCAATACACTAACTAGTCAACATTATAAGCTTTTAATATGAGTAAACATGCCGGATATCATTTGGTGCTTTTGGGAAGCAATGTCCTCTGTGGAGTCAGTGCAATCTTGTCGTAAAAGTCTAGATCCAGCTCAGCTCATGAGACTCATGAGAACAGTCAGCTGTTTTTGTGCCAGAGCAGCAAGAATTAAACTCAGGCTAATATATTTATATATAATATACTGTATATAGCCATAAAACTTTAACTAAAATCTCTCAATTACATGGGAAAACAGCAATAAGCACAATATCATATTAATAACAAGCGTATTATAATTTCAGGTTTAATTTATTATGTAATTATGAATGGCTGCTGATCAGGTCACTTCATTAATCAATCATCATAATATAAAGCTGTTTCTGTCCTAGTCTGGATTAGGTTGTTAGAATGTTAGATTGTGCTACGTGCTATGGTTTGGGTTTGGAATAGTTGAGTTTGATAAAGAAGCTTTGTGTGGGCAGTCATATGGTGTGGTGGTGATAGCAGCCCCAGCTCTAACTGTGTGGTCTAAGTGTGCCTTCTTCTCAGTCCTATTTTGAGCCGACAGCAAGAAACCCTCTTGGTGTTGTATTTGAAATGTCTTTGTGGGTGTTTGGGCTTTTTGATGGCATCCACTTAGATAGCACCCCTTTTTCCATCTAAAACTGAAGAAGAGCCACCACTAACCTCACCGCAGAGATGCAGATAAGCTTATGTCATATACCACACCCTCAGTTTGGGGCCTGTGAGATGTACTGCATGTAAATAAGTGATGCGCGTGTTGGTGTTGTAAACAATTGCCAGCTTAACAATATATCTGTCAATCTGTTTTTTGGCTTTGTTTTTATAAAGGGGGAAATTCAGATTGAATGACAAAGGTATCTAATTCTGCACCGGCTTGGTTTTGTTAATAGAGAATAATCATTCTGAAAAGAAGACCATTAGGCCTCTTTAAATCACAGAGCCAGGTCCACACTGGCTGTAACAGTCTGGCTTCCTCATGTTTCAGTCTGTTCAGCCCCCTCCAAATGGTTTAGACACTGATTGCCTATAGGGAGTAAAGCAGTCCTCCTTTCTGTGAGAAGCAACTACTGCAAACAGCGCAGAGTGAAGGGGGTGAAAATGTCCCCCATTGGCTGAATTCTCTTTGACCGGAATGCCAAACACAAAAAGCTCTGCCAGATGTTTTTTTTTTAAACTTTTACTTTCCCTTTTTGTGTGGTTTTGAAAGACCCCCCCCCCCCCCCCCCCCCCCCCCCCCCCCACCCACCAGTGAAGGGTGTTGTGAAGCCCAGCTCAGCAGTCTGTTGCTCATCTCTCTTTTTTAACTCTCATCAGAGGAATGGGAGGGTCATGGGGGGCATGAGCTCTGAGGATTTTCTCTTTTTTAAACCCAGTCCCTCCCAAATCTGTTTGTTTTCTTTTTTGTGTTTGTGTGCTCTCTCACAGGGAAAGTGTTTTTTGTTCAACCACCTGCCTGTTTGTTAAAATATCAAGGAAACTGAGTTAGTGGCTCTGATTAAATGACAAACGTATTATAAAATGTTTAATGCACACAGTTTTCACCCACAGTTAAGGGAAGCACAAATGGTTTAAAACAAGACTTTCAGATTGATTTTTGTGGTTTGGGATTTCATTGGCTTGTCGAGAATAACTGCAGCTAGCATCAGAATGAGCAATGGTATGGCTGACTCTCTGACATGATTGCCCATAGAGGAGGATGGTCTTGATTTTGGAGCGGGATTCACATCATGCTGTCTAGTAAGCAAGTTTGTCAAGGAGACAGAAATTGGTATCATGGGAGAGGGGAAATAGTCAAAAGTAACCATGCTGGGATGGAAGAATAGGTTATTCTGCCAATTTAGTGGTCACCAGCAGAAACAAATTACACTAAGATAGAAGTACTGTGTTGTGACATTACTTTACAAGGTGCTTTCACACCTTACCTGATTTAGTTTGGTTTTAACTCTGGTTTGTTTGGTTTGCTTTGCTTGGTTAAGGCTGGTGTAAAAGCCATCAAACACATTGGTGTGGACAAAAAAGACCTAAAAAGGTAAGTCTCAGTAACTATAACATAACATTACCATAGAGGTGCCTTTTTAATAACATTACCATAGAGGTGCCTTTTTAATAACATTACCATAGAGGTGCCTTTTTAATTCATATATATATACTATATATATATATATATATATATATATATATATATATATATATATATAAATATATATATATATATATATGAATTATAAGATTGAGTCAGGACTAATAATGCTCATGTTAAGTTAAATCTTTGTGAAGACAAAAAGTGCAGCATGACCTACTGTTAGTCATCAGAATTTCCCTATGTGAGTATATGTATGTACTGTAGTACTGATGTGATGATACAGGATATCCTCACAACAATTGTCCAATGAATGAGTACCCTCAGATGACTTTATGTTTACCGCTTGTGATTTGTTTATAAAAAGCCAGAACACTAAAAGTTAGTTTTTTATATACTTGGTCTGGATCAAATGAACTGAACTACAGATTTGAAGGTGACCTTATGCTGGAAGGCCTGGGTTCACGTCTGCATGACGGCAATAATCTTTTGAATCTAAAGCCAGGAATATCACTGACCTTTCTGGTCTGCTTTGTATTTAAATATCTCAAATGTAGTGACAGTGAAATACCCTGGAACATTTTCCCAACAGACATCATCAGGTTTGCTCATCCATCCATCCTCACCAGGAGTAACAAATGCAGTTAAAGGAAAGGAAAGCAATAGCCTGGTCTAAGTAGTTGTAGCCTGAGGCGGATAGAGGCCACAGCACGTTCACATACCTCCCGTCTCCTCTAAGAGTTGACGTCACCGGCCCTCATCTTGTCATAAATCTGCCCTTTCACTTCTATTTTCTGAGTTAGTAGTATCACAGCTGCTGCGTTTCTTGTCTGGTCCTGTACGTCAATGACCTCTTCACCGTCTTCCTTCTGCTGCCTTTTTTGCTGCAGTAAAAGTTGTCACATTATGAGAAGTTGAGTAACTTAACTTATGGTGAACTTGACATAAACTCTCCCAGTGGTGTGTTGCACAACTACCTTCTCTCCCCTTTTCCGCTGTCTCTGTCCCGGCCTGTGAAAAAATCCAGTTTGACAGCTTTAGTGACGGCAAGCAGAGGCACTTTCACATGTTTAGCGTTGTACTATTCAAGCTGTTGCACTTGAATTTTTACTGCATGTTGTAGAGATTGTGAGCAGTTATTAGACACTCTCATGCAGTGACACACAACCCGGCTTTTGGTTGTGACTGTAATGTAAGAATGTACTCAGTGATGGCTGCTCTGTCTCTGTGGTTGTGGCCTAATTGAAGTGGAATTGAATATCTTGGGTTGAAAAAACAGCCAGCGCTTCAGAGTGCTCCCATTTGGATTTCATAATATGTAGCCACACAGAAGATATCAATCTTTCCACCAGTAATGGAATCTTTTATATGGTCTCATTTATGCACCTACACTCATCAGTCATAATTCTCTTTTGTGGTTACACTTTATCTGTGCTCTGCCCTCTCAGTAAAGAATAAAGTGGAAATCACAATACAAGTAAGGAAAGACACAATCTTGTATCTTAAATGTTTTTTTTTTTCCTTGTGTCTAGTCTGTGGAAAAATCTATATTGTTGTCCACATAAACATTACATCACAATACTTTCTCTCTAATACATACACTTATCAATACAGTTTTTTCCATTTTAACTGTATTTTGCACAGCAGGTTTGAAAAACAATATATGTTATAAATGTCATTACCTAGCTCCATTCATAAACCGCTCTATAAGAAGTATTTAAATGTAATTGGGTTGTAGAGGATATTTAACTGTCAGTTTCAGCTCCTGAAGGTTGTTGCTACCACACAGCGTGCCACAACAGCTGATAGCCTTACATGAGATTACATATATAGTAGACACTTTTTCTTGATTTTTCAGACTGAACAATTGCAGACACAAAAGTTTTACAAAATTCTATTCATTCTTTGAATTCAGCCTTATCTTCACAGAAATGCATCTGCATTTTTACTTCCATCATTTATTCCAATGATCTTCCTTCCAGCTGCAGACTTTTAACGTAGGTGTTTGCTAAATAAAAATTGGATTGTGTGCATAGTTCTCATACGGTGAGATGCCTTTTATCACAATAAAGATTATCACAACTACAAACTCATCTCTTTATGCATGTTCCTAAATATATTTGTGAACAGATGAATATAATTCCTCGGCGGTCAAGGTGATCCAGCAAATCCATGTCAATTTACCTCACCTAAGGCCTGTGAAATAGAGCATGTAATCGCTCCCTGTTTGTCTCAAAAACTAACAGTCCAAGGTTGTGTGTGCGTGTGTGTTTGTGTGAGAGAGAGAGAGAGAGAGAGAGAGAGAGAGCATTGAGAACAAGCACATACATTGATTCTGCATGTGTGTGCTGCTCAAGGGGGTAAGCCAACCTCCATAAATCGTAGCTCCTATGGCACCATTTTAATGCTACCTAGCACTCACCCGCCTTTAGCATTCCGTTCAATGCCATTCATTTTGGTGCCACTTTGACAGCAAAAAACTTTATCTGAAGCGTTTAAAAACTTTTATTTGACAATTGTCGACAGCCCGTGAAGTCACAATTTTCTAAAGTGAAATTACTCCGAACATTACAATAAGTCTAATAATACATTAAAGACTAAAGGCCAAGTACTCATGATCTATCCCCTATAGTGGCTGTTTGAAAGTTTGGCAATGTTTACAAGGCACTGTCTGGACCAGATTTTTAGTTTAGTTTTTAAACTTGAACCTGTGTGAAATTGTTCCTATGCTAATAATCACTATGATGCTGCTGCATGTATGTGGCAGTTGGTAGTGTGTTACTCCTTGGCTCACCCCAGTCCTTTTCTTCTCCAAAGGAGGACTCCATGAAAGATGACAGAGGAGGTGATTGTTGTAGCCAAGTGGGACTACACGGCCCAGCAGGACCAGGAACTTGACATCCGTAAAAACGAGCGTCTTTTCCTGCTGGACGACTCAAAAACCTGGTGGCGTGTCCGCAACGCCGGCAACCAAACTGGCTATGTGCCATCGAACTACGTTGAGCGCAAGAACAGCCTGAAGAAAGGCTCACTGGTGAAGAACATTAAAGACACACTGGGTAAGAAGAATTTAGTTTCACTCTGCTTAAATATCAAAAGGTTGCTTGTGTGTTTTAAGTTAAATGTCAGTAGATTATTTTCAGTAGAAGTGGAAAGTCTCTGTTCTTTTCAATCCTCTGCTCCCTTTTAAAGGAGATGAGATGTGGTCATAAACAGTGGTCAGTTTGTGTGCATTCATGTGAATCTTCTCAGAAGTAAAATGATTCCCTCCCTGTGCCTCTGCTGGGAGCTGTCACTGTGCACTCCAGGGATCCTGTTGCGTTGGCTGTTGCTCTCAGCTGTCAGCACACTGTCTCAGTCCTCAGTCATGACTGGAATACATTAGACTGTATGTAGCCATAGCTGCCACTTATGAGAGTAGACTGTTGGTCAAGAGTTCTTTTTACTTTGATGGAATTGGGCAAGACAAAAAATAAAGCTAAAAGGTCTATTTATAAGCTCCATAAGGGCAAATTGTAGTTCTTTATAGCCCGATATGCAAAAAATAATTAGTCTAAGAATGTGAAATAGTTAAATAGAAGAGATTGCTTTCATATGCACATAGTGACGTTTTGAAAGGTCCCTTCCTTTTTATTGGTGACTTCATTAATTGTATCATTGTATATTGAATGCATGCGTGTGTGCGTTTGTGACGCACATAGCTCTCCCACATGTCAGCAAGCAGTGGCTTTAACCATTTCCCATCACAGTTATCTTGTGTTATTATTTTGATTACCGGAGGGCTCTTTGGTGCAGCTGTTGGGAAGAAACTGTGGCCTCTGAGCCTTTAGCCTGAGCTTCAAAACATCTGTATGGGGCATCATGAAATTGGTTTAATTTATTTTGACTGCTAGTGAGACTAATGATCTCATAAGGTTTTCCAACAGCATGATCTAATTTCTTTTAAAAATTTTACAATGACAAAATTGTTGGGACTAAATTTGGAAGTGTGTTTGTATATAGTTCAAGTCAACAATGAAAGAATAAAGCTAAAAATGATCAGCTTGCTCTACTGTCTTGTAGCAGGAAAAGCAAATGCCGGTGCATGACCCAGAATCATTAAAAAAGGTTAATCTGTTTTGACAATTCTAGCATCAGTTACCACTTTTTGTCAGCCTGGTAGAGGAAGAGATAGAGAAACGGAGATGTGGGAGAAAATAGCAACGTGGTAGAAATTCTAGCAAGACAGAATGATCAAGAAGTTCAATTGTAATAAAAATAGTAACTGTGTGGCCCTGAAAGACAGACAGGTTTAGAGATGTGGGAGGAGAGATTATAAGGAGATAAGGGGGGTATGGTGTTCCATGCGTTGATTCCTTTTGGCTCCCTGGGACACTGCAGCTTGATGTGTGCCGGCATGGCACAGCCTGCCACTGTCACCCTCACCAGAGTTTACTGTGTGCAGAGAGAGCACGCATCTCCCCCTCACTCCCCCACTTCCACACTGTTCCCATCAGCCCCGTCCTCGGTCACTGTAGGTTTCTGCGTTTCTACGATTAGTAGATTGATTAGTGGAGAAATCAGCAGCCTTAATGGTTGTGCTGGAATGATAGATTACTACTCTGTCCCTTTTTATATATCGACATTACAGCATTATGGCCTAGTTCCATTTTAGTCTAAGTAGTTTGCTTCCAGCCAATAGCTCTTTAGTGTTAAAAGCCTGATCAAATTCAATAGGCGAGAGAGAGAGAACGTTTTCATGAAGAAGTGGTGAGCAAAAGGTAAGTCTGGGGGCTAATGGAACGTACTCACACACTTAAATAGAGAATCTGATTGGCTTAGAGGGTGATTACTTTATCTCGTCTATAGTCTTTGGCTCTTTTTCTCTCTTTTTCCGCCTCTTCACAAAGTCTGCATGTTGTGATTATGCAGACAGTCTGTGATTACTTTTATCTCCAGCTTTTCCTCCTTATGCACTGTGCTTTAATGTGGTTGTATTATCGTCATTCATCCAGGCAGAATTGCATTGTAAATGGCTCCATACTGCTTTGTGCCCCAGTTTCCTCTCTCAGGAAATAAAGACAGTAATGGGTGAAAAAACTCTGCAAAGGTCCTACTCATTGCTGAAACTGGGCCAGTACAAACTGGCAAGTTAGATATCTGTTTTTACATGACAACAGTGTGAGTGTGTGCGTGGATGAATGTAAGGCGAATGTGAAGCACTTTGTCCTGTCCTTGGATCAAAAAGTATTATATCCCTGCAGTCCATTTCACTCAGCACTGTTGAGCAAAATTGCCCCATTTCCTATTCAAACTTTGAAAAGAGGGGAAAATGTGCAGTTGTGTAACGCACAATATGTGGCCTACAGTAGTTTACCTTTGGGACCTTTGTTGCATAACATACCCTCTTCCCACGTTGTTAGGCATGCTATCACCGTGGGTCTGTGGATGGCAATGTTAGTGTGTCTTTCTGACACTCTGTTAATTGTCTTATACTTATTTTTTTGTGCATCATTTGTGCCCCAAATGCTGCATGTCCAATTTATTTACATTTTTCTTTTCTGGCCTTTTTTGGCAGGTTTTACACACAGTAATGCGTGCTTTCATCACTGTGGCACTTGGAATATTTAGTAACACTGCTAGGGTCATTTACATTACCACATAGCTCATCTGTGATACACACAGACCTTTTTAAATCAGACAATTTATCATTTAGGGGCCAGGTTTTGCTTTTTCATTATGCCCACACATCAATGTGGGTGGTGTGGTACTGTGTGGACTCATACAGTAACTTCCACAACAGCCCTCCACTGTAAGCTATCTAGTGAAGCAATATTCTGCAACATGCTGTCATCTAGGCTTTCATCAATTCATTACCCTCTGAGTTGAAGTCCTCTGGGCTTGAAAAGCTAGTTTCCTTCTACAAGATAATAATGTAGGTGAAGGTTGGGAGTGAATGTGTGGGAGGATGGAATATAGCCTGCTGCTGCTCTAACAAACAGGCCAGTGCCTTGAAGTGGAAATGAGTGAAGAAGAAAGGTGTTTGTGTAAGTGTTTACACTTGCTGGAGTCAGTGTTCGCTACCTTTTAGGGCATTACCGAATAGGGTAGTTAAGACGTCATCAGCTACTCCCCAAAAGTCAACGAATAGTCAAATATTTGTAGGATATACGGTATATGT
>NC_048417.1:11473310-11549314 GCF_013103735.1 Etheostoma cragini
CAAATACTTTATTACTGCACCCTGTTAAAACCACAGATGAACGTAAATGTGAAAATAATGCGCCACAACGATTAGTATTTCTAATGGTTCAATAGCCAACTAATCTGTGAAAAACTCCTACTGTGCCTTTTTCTGTGTCTCTCTTCTATACTTTAGGAGCAACAATCTATACATGTTTTCACATCTGGCACATCTGGTCTTGAATCACCACTTGTAGTGGGATCTAACTTACCTACTTATATGCAGATTGTTTATGAAACCAAAAATAAGGATATTGATATACTGCTGGCTGCCTTTTCTAGGCAACTGTGGGGCCCAGAGCTCCAGACAGATGGGGATGTAAGAGCAGGCAGCACCTGTCCTGAACAAAAACTGGGACACATTACCGACAGTATGACAGAATTCACTCTCAGTGGTTTCTGTGACATGAGAAATACTCTGAATGAGTACGTAGTACAACACATACACATACACACTGCTAAAAGAATGTGTTCACGTGTATCCTAAACCACATCCAAATGTGGTCTGAGTGATCAGATCTCAATGCATCCTCAATGCATCCTGGTGCATTTTCACCTGTTATATCAGATTTCATTACCAGTTGGAAATGGGTTGTATTTTATTTTTCCAAATGGACCACCTGAAGTAGGCGCAAGAGTCAACCTTTGTCTTTGTCTCACATTCAGGGGATACAGAATCATACACACACCTATCAGATATGTAGGATACACGCTGGATACACTGCTATCCATAAACATAATCTGCTTGTTATTCCTGTTTCATCCTTCTGCTTTGCGTTTTTGTCAGCTGTGGCCTCTGATGTGCTTGGTCTACTGTTTGTGTGAGAAACGGCTGCCAAGGGACTCCTCATCTTTCTTCACAGCTCTCCTCCTCTTCCCCTTCTAACTGCCAACAAGTTTCATGCTACTCTGTTTGAACCAAGCAGTTTTCCAAACAATGTAAATGTTGAATTCAGCATTGACATTTCTGTGGCATTTGAGCAGGCTCTGTGGGAAGAACTCTGTGATTAGCTGTCAAGAAACTCACTTCAGTTATTAGTAGCACACAGGAGCCTCAACTGTCAAGTGAATAGTTTAAATGTAACCACGTAGTGTAACATTATTATTTTGACATGAATTTAAATAGGAGACCTCGTTGGTTATGCTCAGCTGAGAGACTTTAGAAACGTACAGTCTCATTGAAGTGTACAAACACATGTTTAAAAATGTCTTTGAAAGTACACAAATGGAGAAGTCAGAGACAGGTAAGACAAGAGTAGACTTTGATCTGGGATATGCTTGTCATTATCAAGCCCATGGTACCTGCTCCACTTTTCATTCCCTGTCTACACAACCTATTTCCACTTCTTTGATACAGTGGCTTCAGAAAGTTTACACACCCATGCTAAAGTTGATTAAAAAGAGAAATTAAAAAAACCTTTTTTGGAAATTGATCGTAATGCCTATATTCAACAAAAATTAGCCAACCTTTTAAGGACACCAATTAAAGACCTAGAGAGATGATCTTATGGAACGTTCCCCATGCCTATCTCTATGTATGGTGAAGGGTATTTAAGGATGTGGGGTTAGTTTAATTCCAAAGGCCAAGGGAACTTTATCAGGATGCATAGTAACCTGGATCCATTAAATAACTGGCCTTTAAAATTAAAACTGTGCCAGGGTCTATGGTATGGTAATTTAACATAGGGGTGGGTATATTTATGCCCCCTGTATTTTAAGGAAGAAAATGTATTTATTTACTCATATATATTATTCATTCACAAAGAAAATTGGTTTCCTTAAAAGGTTTGTTTTTAAACCAGGGTAGCAGTTTTCAGATTATGTCATGTGCTTACATAATTGCAAAAGGGTTCTCCAATGTTTTCTTAGTTAGTTTTTTTAAAAATTATATCAGATTAGTAAACAGAAAGTACTTTTGGAACATTGGATGAATGGTTGCTGATAATGGGAAATGTAGATATTGCATTAAAGATCAGCCACCCACTTAGATCAGCTGGTATTCTATACCTATACCTACTCTATATGGAAATTTGTAAGTGACTCCATACTTTTGACTGGTAGTGTATATATTTCTTGGAGCTGCCCTTTCAAATGGCTCTTTGTAGTTTTGCTTATTTAAAGCTAATGTACTTGCCCTTATTACTGTCGTCTGGAGTCTGCACCTTCAGGGTTGAAAGCACTTAATTTGAAGTTGCTTTGGATAAAGGCACTAGCTAAATAACATGTAATGTAATCTCTGCTGGATGTGTAATTAACCCTCAGGAATCTAATGGGTTGTATATGATCCAAAACGGTACCTCTGATTCATATTTCAATCATTTAATAACCATAAAAGACAGAAACTTACCAATTTTTGCAGCTAAAAGCTAAAGCTAGCTGTCACGGGGGTTGTCTTTGGTGTCTTTCTAGCCTTTACAGGTGATTTCCTATCAGCCTGGAACTTGCGCCTTTTTCTGGGTTGTTGACCAATAAATCCAAACTGTTACATCCAAGATTTATCCACTTGATATCCATAATTTATCACGTTTTCATTTTTGCCGCTAGCTCCGTGCTACCGCCTTGGGTATATCTCCCATGATGCATTGGAAGAGAGTGTTTGTTTTTCAACCAATGGAAAGGCAGGTCTGTCACACATTACGACTTGTAGGGGCATCCAAGCAAGAAGAAAGATAGTATATAGTGGGAAAAATAGATCTGTCCAGGTCAGTATAGTCTAATGTAATCAAAGATAGTCTGTTACGGTTCTAAACCGTTCTACGGAGAAGAATGGCCTCATTGTTTTGAGATTTGGCATACATTTGGGCCTTTTTTTGAAGAAATGTAAATGGTCCTTTTTATATGAGTTATAATGTTTATAATGTTTATTTTTGCACTGCATAACTCCAAATATATAGGAGAACTGTTTTAGACAACACAAGTGCTTCTGTTGCATTGTTGTGGGTGTGATATCGTCTGGATATGTTGATAAGTTCTAATGTTAATTTCTTCACAGTGTGACTCCCAAGACATACGAGAAGTGTTTTAGACAGGAGATTTGCTTAGCTTGGATTTGCTGTGTGATATAGAAACACATCAGTGAGATTCATGTTCTGTTTTTTTATTTATTTGTCTTTAAGGTCCTACAACCTTTTTTAACATTCAAATGACCTCTCTGCCGGAAAGATATTCTCATAATCCACTTTGTCCTGAAATTAATCATGTTCATAGATTGTTTGTAGATAACAGGGTTGATGTTTCACAAGCTGTTTTAGAAAATAAAAAAATGATTCAAACCAATTAGAACAAATCAGGTTCTCTTTATGTGTTAGCATTCTCTTTTGTTTCTGTTCATGATACAGGTTTGGGAAAAACTAAGAGGAAGACTAGTGCTCGTGATGCATCCCCAACGCCAAGCTCAGACACAGAGTACCCTTCCAATGGCAGCGGGGGCGGAGGTGGAGCTGCTGAAAGGATCTACGACCTCAACATTCCCGCCGTGGTCAAGTTTACCTACACAGCAGAGAGAGATGACGAGCTGACCCTGGGCAAGGGCTCCAGGGTCATCGTGATGGAAAAGTGTAGTGACGGCTGGTGGCGGGGCAGTCAGTCAGGCCGCGTGGGCTGGTTTCCCTCCAATTATGTCCTGGAGGAGCATGTTGGGGCTGATGACAGAGAGGAAGGATATTCCTCACAGGGCTACCATGTAGGCTCTCAGGGGACTTTGCTGGCCAATGGGCAAGCTGGCGGCCTTGGTGCAGTGCTCCACTTGGTTCAAACACTCTACCCCTTTAGCTCTGTGACAGAGGAGGAGCTGAACTTTGAGAAGGGAGAGGTCATGGAAGTTGTGGAAAAGCCTGAGAACGACCCTGAGTGGTGGAGGTGTAAGAACTCCCATGGCATGGTTGGCCTGGTGCCTAAAAACTATGTGGTGGTGCTGGATGAGCGGCCCGGCCTGCCCTCCCCTTCCCCGAGCTCCCCACAAAACCGCTTGGTGGCACCGGCACGCTCAGGGAAGTTTGCCGGGAGGGACTGGTACTACGGCAAAATCACCAGACACCAGGCCGAGTGTATACTCAACGAGAGAGGAGAGGAGGGCGACTTTCTTGTACGAGACAGCGAGTCATCGGTGAGTCTGTGGAGTAAAGTCAGTTGCATTTGGAAGGCTGGGAGAAAGTCAAATGATGCAGAAGAGGAGATTTGATACATTTTATTGGAAGGAATAAATAGCTCCAGGAATTAGCTCCTGCATGACATGTTATGGGCCCATATTTCAGAGCCAATTAAGAGTAGAAAAGTTGTTTTTTAAAAGTGAAGAATGTGACACATTTATTAAAACAGACTGGATTGTATTGTAAACACATGGTGCGATGCGGCTACCAGCGCCAGTTGCATTGTGTGAGAGGGGCCAGTCCCACTCTGAAACATTCAGACTACCGTAGTCTACTGCGAACACAGGAGAATGCAGTCTGAAGCAGCAAGGAAGGGGCAGAATGTGAAATATATCCTACTGCAAATTATTTGCATTTTAGGAAGATGTTACATTTGTAGAAGACAATAAATTATAGTATAAAATTAGTTTGCTGTGCCACACCTGCCCCTAATGACCAGTTGCCACTGGGTGTAGTGAAGGATTTTTACTTCTTTTGAGTCAAAAATGGCATGTTGCAGTCAAACAAATGTTGGCATAGAACTTTAAATGTGAGAATACACTGCCACCTGCTGGAGCAAAGCAGCCTGTGTTAAAATGTGTTTTTCTGTCATTCTCGTATATTTCTAAGCACATCAACAACTTTCTCCCTTTTTTTTCAGCCCAGTGATTTCTCTGTGTCTCTGAAGGCGGCTGGTAAGAATAAACACTTTAAAGTGCAACAGTCGGAGGGAGTGTACTGCATCGGCCAGCGCAAGTTCAACTCCATTGATGAACTAGTGGAGCACTATAAGAAAGCCCCCATCTTCACCAGCGAACATGGAGAGAAGCTGTACCTGGTTAAAGCTCTGCTGTGATTCACGCATCCTCACACCTACACTGGATCTCACACACAAACACACACTCTTCAAACACACTATACACACATAATACTAATACCACCCCCTAACTGTCTTAACTCGAGCCTTAGCTCTGGACCCTCCTTGCTGTGGCGTCTGTCCTATATCCAGTTGTTTCTGTCGCCCTCCAGTGTTTATCAGGGGAAACTCTTTCTAGCTCTACAACCGAGCAGTTAATCCCAAGAGGACGAGCACTGTCAGCAAATATCAAGCTACATCCTTCATGTACAACACAGTGCATACTAAGCCTCTGTCTCTTGGAAGTGCTAACATGTGCAGTGATGACATCTGATGTAAACAGAACGCCTGCAACCTTGTTGGAGGATGAGCTCTCCTTCTGATGTCATACATAATGTCCATTTCCTACCGCACATTCTAGGTTACACCATTGCTCTTAATCCATATAGGAAGGCACACATTCAACAGTTCAAAGAGGACTCAAGCCTCTGAGGGACCTTACTTTTCAAATTGCTTGCCATGGGTGTATTTTGTTCATTTATTAGAAAAATAATGATTTTTAATTTTTTAAAGGTTCCATGACATGGTGCTCTTTGGATGCTTTTATGTAGACCTTAGTAGTCCCCTAATACATCTGAAGTCTCTGAAGAGGGAACTCATATTAAAGTTGAAAAAAAACCTCATAAAGTGACATTTTCATGCCATGGCACCTTTAAGAGAATTTAAATTCCTCTCTGGAGTTTTGAATCATTGCTCTTTCATACAATGACTTCACAAAGTGACCAGAATCACTCTGCCTTTTTCTCCTGATTTTCATTGTTCCTCTACATGATTTCTCTCCCCATTGAACTTGTCTTCTCGTGCTATTTCAAACAGTTTCTGTCTCCACAGACCCAGTCATTAGTAGTTATGTTATTGAAAATCTGAATACACTACTTACTGTAATATTTCTAAAAGGCAGTAGGGCGAGCATTGATGCAATAGGGAGACCTGATTTCCTGTAGAGTTTGAATGTGTTTCAATGTAACCAAATGTGCCACCCTGTACTCATACTACTGGCTTCAGTACTGTACTCACCATACTTGTCATGCATTCATAGGTCTATGTTCATGCTTTAAATTGTGTCAAATTCAACATGTTTCTATTCTGTTCTCCAGTATGTCTGTAGCTACATGTTTGCATACTGACCATAGAAATGGAATGAGAGCAGAATGGACAGTTTGCCTTAGTCATTTGACTGTGCATGACTATTGAAGTGGAAAGAGTTAGCCCGCTACACCGGTCACAGTTCCGTTTGGTACACATCAAATGGCCGCCGCTTTGACCGCTCTGCTATGTTCATTTAAACGGGAATACTAGTTCTACTCTCATTCTACTTCTATGATAATAAATAAAAATAATAATGATAATAATATTAATTAAAAAATCAAACTTTTGCTAACACTTTTGCATAACTACACTTGATTTGCTTTAGCGAATGATCGCAGTTGTACAAGAGTACTTCTTCTGATGTTGTTTGTCAAAGATGAGTATATCTTTGTGAATCTTGTAATTACAGAGAATTGTGAGAAAATATACAAAAAAAACTACTCACTTTGGTGATTGACTATGACCTCCATGCCCTTAGCTCTACACTCATCACATCACACATTTATCACGTCACACATTGTTGAGAAATAATTTTGGAAAAACCTAGTAATTGATTAAATCAGTCAACAATGACCGTTTGCTAAACAGCGAATGTCCAGTCACAGCCATGAATAAAGTATCGGGAATGGATAAAACGGTGTGTTTATCTGCTCTAATATAATCGTTTGTATGCCCCACAAACCAGCTGGAACCCAGCGTCACTTCCTAGGCCAAAGAGCCCATAATTGATTAGCTAGTTAGCTACAGCTAATATAATCTGCCAGCAACAGTTGTCATTTAAGGGGCTGTCCTTTAGTATTCACAACATTAATATAACAGTGAACACAGGAGTAATGTCCTGGGCAGAGAAGGACGACACTGTTTGACCAGTTGGGATACAGTTTGTTTGAGTATGGAGTGGGGGGGAATCCAGACTTTTATTTCTGTATTAAGTACAGCTCCTTTTTTTTAAATATCAAAATCAACCGTTGCTGACTAGATAAGATTGATTGCTTTTGTCTGCCTCTGACTGAAACAAGGACCTGCTATTTTCAAAAATTAGCACTCAGTTTTGAGCTGTCAAACTGTTATTGATATTATTTTAAAGCTGCATGTGCTGCACAAGACTGGACCTTTGGAGAAACATAGCAACAGTAACTAAGAGGGCAGGGCATAATAAACTCAATTTATAATAAAAGAAATTTACTTTTACTGTCAAGAATCCAAATATACTGTCATCTGGTCTAAAATGAAAAAAAAAAAAAACATCCTAGTTCTACCAAACATTTTCCTGGTCTATTTTCTTTTTTATTGTGCGTTTGTTTACCAACGGAAGTGTTGTTGCTCCTGGGGTCTTCAGCTTTTATATGATATATCTGAATGTTATTGAACATTGTTATTTAATTCTTGTCTTCACTGTATGTATATAATCAAAAATAAGATGAGGTGCATATATGAATCGCTAAGATCCAACTATGGTACTGTATCACAGATAACGTGATGAGAATTGAAATACTTTTGTTCAATAAAATCTTTTGAAGAATACTAAATTTATCTGTGTTGAAATATGTGATTGATTGCCATGGTTGCTACCATGCTGGCTGTTGTTGGGACTCCTCCTACCTGGACTGGCACATGTCAATCATTGTGTAGATACATTTATCACATGTTGCATTTTCATCCAGATAAACAAACATGTCAGGAACAACTTGGGGTTCAGTGTCTCACTCAAGGACATCTCACAAGGACACGTTTAATGGCCAACACACTCCACCACCTGAGCTACTGCCGGCAAATCTGTCATCAAAAGCTGGATTCAAAATGTATGTTGCAAGTTCTCTTTTTGTTTACATTTGTAATGTTGGATTAAAACAGGGATGTACTTTGATTTGTGATTAGACAAACATGAAGTGATTATTAGCAACATCTTAACTTTAATTCAGTTTAGAGTAGGCTTGAAATGTCTTGATGTGACGATGATGACGTTTTTCCAGTACTAGAGTTTTGATTATTAGGTCCTTGAAACTTTTTTTTTTTACATTTACTGTATATCAAAATAGTTTGAAGTACATTGCACTTGATTTAATGTGGCCTAAACCAGCTAAAACAATAACATGCTATTTACACGTCAATGTATTACACTACTAAAGGCTGGCATTCTTTAAAAATGTTTACTCTAACCTTTTAGTATCCTGAATCTTGCTGTGAGTACCAATGTGTTTTCACATTGTAATTTTTAGTGAAGATGCTGATATGAGAGTTTGTTTAACCACTGTATACACACTCTGTCAGCCATTAAAAGATCATCATGGCAGTTATCCACCTTCATGCTGGATCTGTCAGCTGGTGTAAACAGTCTTGCTGATTTTTGAGGTCGTCTGAGAGTGTTTGTGTCAGTCACGATTAAACCGCCATCTGCCTCAGCTTTGGGCTGCCAACAGTTGAGATTTCATACTTCTATGTAAGTGTTGACTGAAATACCTTAGCAGTACTATGTTTTATGTACTGTACAATATTTGAAAATAATCACCTTTTGGTAATTAAACTTCAGTGTTTTGGACTAAACAGCATTTGCAGAAGGATGTCCACTTGAAAAACACTACATATTTTTTTGTTATTTTAATATGATATATTTAAGTAATTAAAAAGATGTATTCAACAGGGAAGAAAATATTTTCACCTAGCAATACTTTCATGAAATGTGGGCTGCAGTACAGTTAGATGTCCACACGATGGCAGTATTAGGCTTTTAACATTGTCACCTGAAAGCTGTTATCAATTTTAATATCCACATAATTTACAGCCTACATTTTTCATGAGATACTATATGTTTTTTAAAAATATTTTTATGACATACCACACTATGACATTTGTATATTTTTATGACATACTATAAACTATGATTTTCTTTATGACATACCATACTATTACATATTATGACTTTTTGTGATATTTTTATGACATATGTTATGATTTTTTGTGATTTTTTTAATGACATTTTTATGACATACTATCCTATGACTTTTGACCCTCTCCACCCATCACTGTTCCAACAGCAGAGCACTTTCTCCAAGTAGCTCCAACAGCTTCGGTGTCACACCGACTGACACAAGAAATCATTCCTAACACAGGCAATCCAACTTTTTAACACTTCATCACTAGACTAGATAACACCACATTAGATAAGACTCGTATACATCACAACACTGCACTAAGTGAAACTTACACAAACATATATTTTGTTAACTTTCATATTTATAAATACTATTAAAGTAGGTTGTACATTTTATTCACGGCTTGTATATACGTTTGTACATTCTTTCCTTTGTATTCATTTTAACTTTAGTTTTGAATAGTTGTTCTTGTATTCTGTCCTATTTATTATTTCTTGTATATTCTGTATGTGTGCTGTGTGTTTTATATTTTGCTGCTCTAGCACTAACATTTCCCAATTTGGGATCAACAATCATCTAATCTAATACTATGACTTTTAATGAAATTTATTGTGACATACTACACTATGACTCTTTTCTGGTATTTTGTATGACATACTTTATGACTTCTTATGACATTTCTTACAATATACTATACTATGATTTTTTATGATATACTATACAATGACTTTTTTTGATAAACTATACTATGACTTATTTTGTATTTTCTGATGCACGATACTTTTTTATGACATTTCTTATGACGAACTGGACTTTGACATTTGTAATTTTTTTATTAATTACTAAACTAAGACTTTTTATGACAGTTTTTCTCAACCGCTTTGGCACAATTATCAAATGACTATTAAACTTTTTCAAACTATAAGATACATATAATGTATATGAAGATTCAGTCAGTTGTTCACATGACTGTGGTAATTTATCATTGCTTTGTAAAAAAATTCCCTGAGTAAGACTTGCAGATCAAAATAGTCTTTCTAATATTTTCTCAAATTATTCTCGAATGTAACTATACACATGTTTGTTGTGTAAATCCCTACATGCAAAATAGTGCAACCAACAATAACAATTATCTCTCTCACATGCATTAAATGCATAATAGTTGTATGGTGGTGTTGTAAAAGTTGTCACATGGATAGACACGGGCTAGATGGGAAACAATTCAACAACCTCACAATTTAGAGCAACCAAATGCAAACAGCTTGACAGATGATGTAACAGCAGCTTTTTGTGGTGGGTGACTGTATCATACCATAAGATTTTTCCCTCATTGCAAGGGAGGACATCAGGTGTGACGTCGATAACATTTTATTGCCAGACAAAGAGGAGATTGGATGACCCTTGAGGCTGATACATTTGCAGCATATTTTCTTTTTTCTTGTGAATGTACATTATTTCCTGAGAATGATTTTTATGAAATGTTTTATGTCTTTTTTCTTTACAAGCTTTCTTCATGTATTTACAGTTGTCTGGTGTGTACATACAATGAGAAAGTACAGTGTGTATCATGGCTGACATCAATATATGTAAGCAACAGGACAATATTACAGAGTGGGTAACTATCACACATTTGACAAGATGTCTTTGCATTTTGACTGTCTTTGTCTGGCAAGGATAAAGGAACCTTTTGTTTTGATGACAATGATTGACATTGATAGATTCATTTACATTTCAAACAGGAGTTCATTGTTTTGAATGAGTAGTATTATACTATATATGATCTTTTGGAAGGCGCATCGAGTGTACCATGTGGTGGGAGGATTGTACTTAAAGTTTAGACAATTGTACGTTTTTTTCGGTAAAGACGTTTTTCAACATACTATATATACTATGACTTTTTCAAAATGTTATGACATGTGATTTTTTTTTATACTTAACCTTATTCTTAATTGTCACATATTGACACACAGTTTAATGTAGTGACTTACACTACTCTGCTCAGGGACTTCTTCTCCTTTGACTTTGGCTGGAGGAACCTGGGATTGATCTGCCATCCTTGCATTATTGAGACTACTACTATATCTCTAAGCCTTTAGACTTTTCATTAAATATGTTTTACTACTATGCTGTGACTTTTTATGACTTTTTTCAACATACTATCCTATGATTTTTTTTACATACTTTCCTATGATTTTTTTTGGACATACTATACTATTACTTTTTATGACTTTTTCGACATACTATCCTATGAATTATTTTTTCAACCAACTACACCATGACGTTTTTATGACATACTGTGCTGTGACTTTTTCTTACCTTTTTCAACACACTATCCTTTGACTTTTTTCGACATACTATACTGTGAATTTTTACAACATACAATACTATGACTTTTTATGGCTTTTTCAACATACTATTCTATGACTTTTTATGACTGTTTTCGACATACTGTACCATGACTTTTTTTTCGACATACTATACTGTGACTTTTTTAACACACTTTACTTTTTTTCAACAAACTGTATTATGACCTCCTAATCTATCATACTCTATTAATTTTATATTTTGACTTTGTTCGACATTCTATCCAATGACTTTTTACGACTTTATTTCGACATACTATTCTATGACTGTTTATGACTTCGACATACTATCCCTGGACTTTTTTGTCGACATACTATACCATGACATTTTTTACGACATACTCTGAAATACTTTTTATGATTTTTTACAACATACTATACTTTGAGATATTATGACTTTTTTTAAACATATGATACTTTGACTTTTCCAACATACTATCCTATGATTCTTTCATGACATTTTTATGACATACTATTCTGTGCCTTTTATGACTTTTTCGACATACTATCCTATGACTTTTTTTTCCAACCAACTACACCATGACGTTTTTATGACATACTGTGCTGTGACTTTTTAGGACATTTTTTAACATACTATTCTATGATTTTTTTCGATATACTATACTATGACTTTTTTATGACATACACTACACTGACTTTTCATGATTTTTTACGACACACTTTACTTTGATTATTTTCTGACTTTTAGAGTATGACTATGACTTTTTTTGACATATTATCCTTTAACTTTTTCATGACTTCTTGCGACATACAATGCTATGACGTTTTATGGCTTTTTTCAACATACTATACCATGACTTTTTATGACATACTATTCTGTGACTTTTTATGACTTTTTTCAAAACATTTTACACTGATTTTTTTGACTGTCCTATGATTTTTTGGACATACTTTACTATGACTTTTTATTTCTTTTTTGGACATACTATACTATGACTTTATGTGACTTTTTTTTTTGCACAACATATACCATGACGTTTTTACGACATACTATACTATGGCATTTTATGACTTTTTTCAACATGCTATTCTTTGACTTTTTAGGACTTCGTTCGACATATTATAGAGTTAATTTTTTATGACATACTATACAGTTACACTTTACGTTTTATTTTTTTTTTACATACTATTCCATGCCTTTTTTTAACTTTTGACATACTTTACTATAACTTTTTTTGACACACTATCCTATGCCTTTTTTATCAATTCTTCTGGACATACTATCCTATATCCTTTTTATGACATACTATACCATGACTTTTTTGACTTATACTATCACCTTTTTTTGCTTTTTCAAAACACTATGACATCAGCCTTTATTCAAAAAAACTACCTTATTCTTAATTGTCAAATATTTACACACAATTCAATATAGTGACATACCATACTTTAACAAAAAGTTCTCCACTCTGGGAATGGTTCTATTCATTTACTTTGGCTGAAGGGGCCTGGGAATGGGATTGATCTTCCAACCTCGCATCTTGAGGTGACAACTCTACCTCTGAGCCACAAGACTTTTTTCATGACTGTTTTCGACATACTATACCATGACTTTTTGCGACATACTATGCTGAGACTTTTTATGACTTTTTTAAAACATAATATCCAATTACTGTTTTTCGACATACTATACTATGACGTTTTTATGACTCTTTACAACATACTTTCATGTGACTTTTTATGACTTTTTTGACATACTATACAATTTATTTTTTACAACATGCTATACTAATGGAGTTAATTTGTTAACTAAGGTTCGGGAGCAGGGCCACGCCTAAACCACACCTCTAATCACCAGACAAACCTACATAAATTGTGCTGCACAGCCAGACTCGTGTCTCTGATTGCTTGACCCACCCTCCCTTTCCCTCTCCTTCATCCATCTTCCCTTCCTGTTGCACTTCTCTCTCTTGTCTCTTCTAGGTACCGTCTGGGGGTCTGTAAACTATTCGGGCGAAAACTGCTTCTGAGACGGAACCCCCATCCTGAGTCTCTTCCACCCGGTCATCACACATCCTCCCAGACCAGCCATCAGACGACATCCACATCAATTTTGCACATTCATAATGTTCATTTGCACATTGATAATGTTTATTAAATCTTTAACTAACACATGGTTATGGCGTGGTCCATGCTAGTGAATGACTTTTTAATGATTTTTCCAACATAATATACTATGACTTTTTATTACTTTTTTTGGCATACTATACCATGATTTAGTTTACCTTCTATACTGCAATTGCACCAACTAAACCAGGACAAATCACTGCATAGACAGATGGGAAGTAGTGTTTATAATGTGTGGCTGAGTGACAGTGTAGTGTGCTGAGTGT
The DNA here is from genome assembly GCF_013103735.1 of Etheostoma cragini. Lineage (NCBI taxonomy): Eukaryota > Metazoa > Chordata > Actinopteri > Perciformes > Percidae > Etheostoma > Etheostoma cragini. The sequence goes on from NC_048417.1 coordinate 11,487,053, forward strand.
GAAGACATAGGCCTCCTTTTTGACACAACCACAAGGGGAAAATAAAATTACAATTGTGTATTCCAACAAACAGTGGAGGTAGTTTGAGCAGGCTGCCAGGAGATAAAAGAAAGCGAGAGACAGCCCAGAAAAGAACAACAGAAACACAAATGACAAATTACAGATGACACTAAATGGATGTAGAGTGTGATAGTGCAACATTAAAGCAAACCTTGTTGTTACAGCAGTGATATATTGACAAGATAATGGCTCCTCTGTTTTTGTCTTCACATTTCTTCTTTTTACCTTATTCAGTACCCATTACCGTCTCACCTTGCTACATGGCACGCTGACATGATGAGCTCCTTTGTACACTTTTTACTAATGGAAAGGCTTTTGTCCTGTCTTTTTCTTTTCCTTTACGTTCTCTTGGCCCCAGGTGGCTTCTTTCTGCAGTGATAAGGCAGGGGATGTTGTCTTTTTTTGTCATTATAAGCAAATTTCATAAAAACACCAAAATCATCAATGAAATTTATTTTTATTTATTTTATTTAAATATTATCTGTGCAGTTAAAGCAAAGCAATCTATTAACCTGTAAATTATTTTTGTCTTTTGGTCTATACAACATCAGAAAAAAAGTGAAGAATGCCCATTAGAATGTCCTAGAGCAAACGGTGATGTCTTAAATTGGCAAAAAAAACTAGACTATAGAAAAAAGACTATAACCAAGAGAAGCAAAGCATTCCCACAGTACATTTGAAAACCTAGAAGCATGTAACGTTTGGTATTTTTGCTTTAAAGGCTCAATGTGTCTCCCATCCAGCTTTGAAATCATATATTGCAATCAACTCTCTCGCACCACGAAGTTCAAATTATGTATTACAGACGTTTATTATTAGACGTTGAATTGTTTTAAGGTGTTACACGTGATAGGTTAGAAATAGCCATAGGCCTCCATTGTTGTCCAGAAATATTAAAATCAAATCGATGAGCTACTCTGTTGCACAATGTACACATTGTCATGCTGCTGTAAAAACTCCCTAGTGCACTAAAATCCACCTAATGCCCATTTTTATGCTGATGGAATTTTTTTCTTGTCAGGCTCTTCAACAGATTTGATTTTGTTCTAGATGACTGTTTTTAATTGGAATGCCACATCAGCAACTTGTGTAATAGAGTAAGGAGAAAAAGGTTGCTTTTTCCTCTTAGATAAAAAAAGGTTTGTTTCAGCCTTCACTGGCAAATAAATCATCTGCACTTTGTGTGGAACTGACAGTAACCATGACCTGAAATCACACTCTTCCTCTGGCCCACGACAGAAAGTCATAACCCCCCATCTCTCTGTCAATGTCCTCTGAGAGAAAGTAACATTCACAGAACTGACAAATGGTGGATGGTCAAAAAAACAACCTGACAACCATTTTTGCTCCCTGCGGCTGAATGTTGGTACAGTCTGTCTGGATACTAGGTGAGAAAATTGTCTGGTACATCTTTTCACCCTCTTTCATCCACATTTTCACTCTTCCTACTGCTTTTTTTTCTCCCCTTTTCACTTTGAAATCTACATTATTCCAAGCAGCTCAAGGCTAAAAAGCTTGTGCGGTTGTGACAACAACATAGTTAAATATGTATTGTAACAGAAATAATTGGGGAGTTTTAGGGCAAGCGGCTGTGTCCTTACCTTGTCTAAACACAAAACATCTTACTAACACATTAAGACAGGTTGCCAATTTGTGGCTGGACAATGAGATGTGATATTCCTCTATACAAAGCAAAAGGGCATTAGAGGAAAGAGGCTCTCTGACGTGCTTTGGAGACACACAGGTGTAAAGAGGCAATATGTGAAAAACAAACATGTCTGCCTTCTTGTCTACTTGTAATCCAGGAGCAGTCTTCATCCTGAGATCAGTTTGAGCAAAAATAAGGGACAGGACAACAAGCGTAATATCCTACTGATCCGGTAAGACAAGACAGACAATGAAATTTGATAAAGAAATTGAATTTTCTCTCACACACACACACACACACACACACACACACACACACAAACACACACACGCACTTTTACTACTGTTATTACTTTTTTCCAGGTCAAGTCTATTGTGTTTTATCTTTTAGTTCCTGGAAGAATGCATGCTCTGTATGTTTCTGTGCTGCTCTATTTTCTTCTCCTCAGCTTCCTGCCTCCTACAGGTATGTCAGTAGCTCATACATACAATTACATATTAGGCGACTTGACATTGTGATACACAGCAATTCTGAAATAATGATCACACACTTTTTCTGCCACTGTCTTCTTTGACAGGAGCAGAGGAGAGAGATGCAGCCGGCAGGATGGGGGAGAGAGAGAAACGAAGCCTACCCTACTGGGGTATTTGGTCATTAGACTGTTTTGGGTGGTTGGAGGAGCTGCAAGCCCAGGCAGCTCCCGACGGGATGCAAGATCTGGCTCGTACCTTCTGGGCTCACTTCCCTGTCGGCAGCCAGCTGGGCTACGATAATCTGACCCTCAACTTGAGGAGTGAGGCAAAGAAAAGATGAGAGATTTAAGAGTCTGAGGGAGAGTGAAAGTGCATTTGTTTTAGTAGGTATACCTAATGAACTGGCAACACTATTTTCCGGTTAATAATGCAATACTTTTATTTTGAATGCAGGCCTTTTTTATGTAGTGGAAGATTTTTACATTGTTGTGTTGGCACTTATAAATAATTAAAGTATCTAAATACTTGGTGTTACTTTGGAATATCTGAGACTCCAAAAGTAATTCATTATTTTCCTGTATCACACTTCTAAAACATGTCGTTAGTTAAAAATCCTGTTCATAAGCAATTCTCAAGAAATTAAGAAAAGTGAATGTCAAGGTGATCAACAATGATGCGTGTTTCTCAAACAGAACTTTAGGGTTAAATGGAAAGTTGAAGTTCAACATTTCACATCTGCACACTTTTTAGGCAGTAAAAGAATTTCATTGTACTTTGAGTTTGTATTTTATGAGGAGTGTTTGAGTCACTTTGAGAGGCGTCAGAGATGACTGTATGCCAAAGAGTAAGGACACTTCATTCAATTTAATGCCGGTGACAACACTTAGTTTGTCAAATCAAGAGTGGGAATAAAGATGGAAGCAGAGAGAAAGAGTTAGACAGAAGTGGAGGAACAAAAGGAGTGCTGTGTGTTTACTTCGATTCTCTCAAAAACAATGCTTTGACATATACAGCATGACAGAATTAAATTATTCTGCTTTATCTTTTTCCAAGAATGCTCTGACACAGAGACGCTAATTTCATTGTTTATACCAAGGCTTTGTTCCTCTAGCTCGGTATGTTGTACTGTAGATGTAGATGGACAAGATCAAACCGAATTTTAGGCTTTCAAGCTAAATTTTTTGGATTTTATAATCTGCTCATAAATCCAGACATCTGGTTTTGATGAGTATTTTCTATTTCCCAACAGCAATGAAAATACGTGCCTTAGGACAGTGAGCCTGTGATAAGACTGACTGTTAGTAGACGCGAGGGACTCAGCCTGCTCCTTCTCAGAGGCATCTGATGAATACAAACACAGGGAAAATCATTTCTATACGCATGTCTGAGAGTGGTAACTTTCACTATGCTTTTCAGCACAAGGGTCATGACTCAAGACAGTTCAGATCAATCTACTTCAGAATGAGCTGACTGCTGGTCTCTTCTCTTCAATGAAGTGTGCGTCTGCAGCTGAATTCTGCTTTTGTGGGAAAGCTGGAGAAATGCAGGTTCATAAAGAGGATGCATCCACTCGTTTCAGAGCCTGAACCATGAAAAAAGTAAAGCACAGAGTTCACAAACGCTTTATCTGTATTCTTTAGCCTTCAATCTCTTTTTGTCTTTTGTGTTGTCGCTCACTTCACATTCTTTCCAAATCCATCATGAGGGTAGTGCAGTCGTCTGCCAATTTCGGAGTTTCCTGCATTCCAGCTCAGCTTGTGAGAGACAGAGAGACTTTGTAAATCCAAACCAAACAATTCCCTCTCTCTCACACACACGTATCGTATTACAAGTTCAATCCCAGTCAAGTGAGAATTTTTGAAAAGTAAAACTCCATAAAGCAACACTTTATAATTCAATCTAGTATCAGGAAGGCTGTGATTACTGCATGTACAGCTGCTTTATAGGGATTCAATGACATATTCATATATAACACAGTGACACAGCAAGGATTAAAATGAGACTGTGTCACTTTTTTATAAACAATATAACAATCTTCCCTTTACAAAATGAAAAGTTAAATTCTAATGCACACTTTCTCAATTTAATTCACTCAGAATAGCCTTTCTTGATCTGGTATAAATTTGTTTTAAGAAGCTTCTGCCACTCCGAAGACTTTTTGTGTAAAGTCAGAAAAGACTGCTGTAATAAATACTACAGAGACACCTTCAACACGCATGGAAAAACAAGTTTGTGATTTTGAATTACTGTGCAAAGTTTGTTGCAAGAAATTGCAATTCTTTGAACTCCTAAACATCTTTTGGACAGCGCAAACCTGTATGACAAAGCACTTTTAGGCACAGAAAACTCAGCTTTTTCTTCTTTCTCAATGCTGCTCGTGTACCGGAAATATGGGAGATAGAAAAATACCTGGGACACACATGAAAATGCATTTAAGAGCAGAAAATCTCCCAGTTGCAGTCTTGTTTCTGTAGGCAAGAAGGTAAACGACTTTCCACCCCCAGAGGCAAGTTGCCATTTGGAAAGTCTGGGTTGCCGCCCCCTCTTTTTCTCTGGTTAAGTGTAGTACTTTTTTTTTTGCACAGTAGTTGCTGTAAAAACTCTGAGCGGGTTAAGGATGACATCCCATCAGCTCTCTTTGAGGTTAATGGGGTTGGCTGTATTACTGACAATTGTTGCTCTTAGAGGTAAGCTCTATTATTCTGCTTTGCTTTCAAAAACTCACATTATTTAGGTCCAAACTACCTCAACAGTACAAGGCCAGATGGTGAAGGTCAGACTACAATCATCATCTGGCATTGTGCTGTAGTGTGTGGGCTTTTATCTAATAGAATGTTCGTTCTTAAAAGAGAACTACTCTGGAAAGAATGACTCATTGTATACATGTCTGCTAATAGTAACTGGAACTTTTCGGCAGAAATGTTATTACAAGCTATTTTCTCCAACTGTATCCTTCAACTTCTTACATCACAGTACAAAGGTTTTATGCTCAAGCAAAGATAAAGTCCACCTAAAGATATGAATTTGTGTGCATAATCTCAGGGTATACTGTACATGGTATTCAATTGCAATGTAGTGGAACGTTATCACACTTTGTCTACATGAACATTTGGTGCACGCTGTAGCTGCAGTGTTCCAGTGGGAGAGAAGAGCAGGTGGCCAACAAATAGTTTCAGTGGCTGGTGTGTTGGCAACATTTCCTTTAACAACAGTCTATACCATTGACATTCATATATATATATATTGAAAACAGAGAACAAACGTATCCATAAAACTGGTTTAGTTAACTGAAATATTAAGGGAAAAAGTGACAAGTATAAAACTACTGAGGCTAATCAAAAAAGCTGATGCAGCACAAACAAAATAATCAGAAATACAAAAACCTTTGTAATCCTTCTTGTTTTTTGAAGACCATGAAGCTAGAGGTTTGATGAATCATCTACAGTATAAGTAGCATTACAAATCCACTTCACATATATTCTGCTTGCCTGTAACTGGCAAAAACCTACAATTTACACTGAACTTAGCATTGTGTCTGAAAATGACATCTGATTCAGTTGTGTTACCTCTTCTTAACAGACGTATCCGGTGACAGCAGCTTGCACAAGATCTTAAGGAAAAGAGATGGTAACATTTTTACAGTATGATCGTACTGCTGATACAAATGTCAACTTCAGTAAAAAAAAAAAGAAAAGAAAAGAAAGAAAAGCCCTTTCATTCTTTTGCCCAATTTTGCTTCCATCCAGTGGCAAGAGCTGGAACTCCCCCCTCAAAGTCCTCTGTTGCCGTCCCATCTTCCAAGGCTCAAGAGTTCCTTGCCAAACTAAGCAGAACCAAGAGGAATATTTGGGATCGCAGTAGACCAGACGTACAACAGTGGATTATGCAGTTCATGTACATGGGATTTGATGAGCAGGTGGGTTGTGATTTATTATTTTTAACATATTTTCTGCTGAAGTTGAAACACTTTGTGTTTTCGTATTATTATTTCAGTTATTTCGCTGTGCTCTTCTCCTCGGTGAAAAATGTGTAGTCACATCCTTCAATGGTTTTAAACCGTCTCTGCTTCCGCAACTGATCAACATTTTAGCACCATTTGAATCTGGAAATGTTGACATTTGTTGGGTTGTTTGCCATGTTGCCGGGCAACTGCCAATCTAATCTGATCAAACTACACGCACACAATCTGATTAAGCAGTTTTGTTTTTTTAGTGATAAATTCTACGGGGGATTTAAACCTGGCTAAAAAGAAAGATCAAGCAAAAACACAAATAAAAAACAAATACAAAACAGGCAATAAAATCTTTAGTAATTTCGGATCTTTATACTTCTCAGATATGTGGATGACAAAAATGTGGAGTGACAAAGCTGGTGTAAACTGTAGTCTAATCTTTAAAAGAATCTTTTCAAAAGGCACAGTTGTCCTCAATATGTTTCCATATGACTGAATGAATAACTACAAACGTGGAACATAATACATGGCAATGCATAAATGACTCTCACGTACAAATATAATCCCACAGAGCCATTTTCAGTTTCTTTCAGGTCAGTGACTGTCATGTAGAATTCCCCAGGGACAGCAATGACTGGAGGGAACAGATACCAGAGCAGGAATAAGAGAGCAGAGTGCCCAAAATAACCCCCTCACCGACATTGTTTTAGCCAGTGAAGCGGTAAATCTCACACAGCCCAGTTCACGGAGCCTTTTTTTAAATCTGTGCCAATGTTTCTTCAGTAAAAGGCCAAAGCCGTGAAAGCATTGGCCTTTCCGATGTTTGGCTTTCATGTATGTCTATTGGCCACAGCTGAGCCTGCTGACGGTCTCAGCGGACGCCTTATCAGCTACCTCTGTGTCTAGAGATTTGTTGAGGCGGAGCTTTCTAACGAGGCACCTCTGTGGTGTTTTTTCCTCACTAGAGGCTGGAGACTGACCTGTTGTACTGGATGGACCATGCTCGCTCCACTGATCAGGGGCGTCAGCACCACTACGACGAAAACGCCCCCATCGGCCCACGTGACTCTGGTTCTTACAGACACGGCGCTAATGTCAACTATGACTACTATTAACTGCATCTGTTGGTTTTAAATCTGCAAATATCCAAATACCCCACAGCTGCCATGGCTTCTTTGTATTGATTGGTTACACCCGCCAGCACTGAGTAAAACCCATTCAACACTTTCTCACCATCCTCACATTTTAGTTTTAGTGCAGTAGCGCTGTTCAATGACAGCAAAAACACAATATGTGTGCTATTTACATTTTTAAGAGTAATGTTTTGAAGCAGCTGATTTGTATGAAATATCATGTTATATAATGTCTCTTATCATTTGATTATTGTAAAAAAAAAAAAAAGTAGCTTCATATTAAAGGCCCCTGCTTTTTCCTTCTACTAAACAATTGTAGAAACGTGTCACGCACAACTCCTTAAGTCTCACTCTCTGTCGGTCTCTCACACATACACACACAAAATATATTGGAAACATTTAAAAAAAAAATAGCATCTTTATCTGATAATGCATATCCTGACATGAGATTTTTCACAAAGTAGAACACGATAATGTTCTGATGAACACCTTATAATGGTGCAACAGTCTTTCTACAGGAGTTGCCCAGTCCTGCAGTGAGCCGCGTGAACAGGACGCCACTGATAAGACAAAACATCCAGTGGAAGTAGTCAGGTAGCTTACCTCTGCAGACAAAACACCATGAAACTGGTTAAATAAACACAAAGCACTGACGGACAGTGCAAGATGTTTGCAAGATTCTTATGTCTGCAATTTAAAACGAAAATCACAAATTCACCCCAAAAAATCTGTTTTTGATCCAAGCTTGTCCATCCAACACGCAAGCTCCTGTATGGAAAGCCCTTATCCCGTAGTGTTGCTCCAACGCAAGGCAACACAACATTTTCCAAAGAGAAAGTTTTTCTCTACTTCTCAAAAAAAAAAAAAAAATCTAAAAGATATTCAACAATATGTTTTAGAAAATTGTTGCTCTTCAAGGGTCCTGTGAGGAGTCTTAAATCCTTCGGTGTTTTGGGAGTCTGTGGTTGGAATCCCGACCTCAGTTGTGTCTGGGTCGTCCTTTCTTCATGCGGGCGGCTTTAGGTTTGGGGATGTACTGGTTGTTGGCCTGGTGCTCGAGTTCCCTGCTGAAGTACTGGATAGTTTTGTTCAAGCCTTCCTCCAGGGGCACCTGTCCACAAACGACACAACACATAAAACGTAAAGATACTGCCACTGAGTGGCACTATGTATTACAGCTCTATTAATATATTGATCGGATAATATGTCAGCTATTGTCTGTAAAAGGTCTTTTTAAGACAGCACGCGACACTTAGCCTGTGTAGCCGCTTGGATCCGCGTGGTCTCAATGTGCTCCTCATGTGAATAGACAGGCAGACAAGCGCTCTGTGAGTAAACGAGGCATGGTAACCATGGGGATTCAGTGCACTACTGTATCTAAAGTTAGCTGAATTAGGACAGTCTTAACTTTATAGCCCAATTTAAGTCAGAACTATATGTAACATAACCCGATACATCCCGTCTTGTGCCCCTGCTCTGCCATGCAAAACAATTTCATGTCCAGATAACTGTTTAGAAAACAGCACTGCGTGTCGCAAAGGAAAAAGTTAAAGACCATGGAAATCTGGCAGAACGCGGACGTGTGCGTGTGAAGAGTACAACAGTACAACAGTATGATACGGTGTATAGGATATTGCACCCACTTGTCACTCCGTCTGTCACATTGCACGCCTCCCTACCTGCCCGCTCACTTCTCATTGAATTGAATTACTTGACAATTGTCAATTGCTCCCCGTCTGAAATAAACCCTTAATTGGCATTTTCCAATATACACTTTTTATGTATTGTTTGAAATGTTTTTTACACCCCAACAACAATGTAGAACTTATGGGCTCTGAAAAAGGAGCAAAAAATATCCATTCGTCTGTAGCTGCTTAATTCTCCAGTGTATTTTTAGGAATTTATTACAGTAAAATAAGTAAAATTTAAATACTGAGTTTAGCTATTTAATTATTCGACTTTGAATACTAAGCCAAATACTCATTAAAAAAGACTGCTGTAATATTGACTTCAGTATTCATCTTGTTAACCCACCAGTATGAGCTCTATGACACATCAGTCATTATGAATCTAAAGCGCAACATTTATTAGCAGTTAGAGAATCAGAGGCTTCAGATGTGCATTCTGTTGATGAGACACCGATCAGTTGTAACTACCAGTTGATCAGATCTGCAGCATTGTTACACCACACAGGCCCAAAGGTCTGTCTACAGAAGGTTTGCAGTACAGTGTGTGTGCATGTGAGTCTGTGATGTGTCACATACCACCGGCTCCCAGCCCAGCATCATCTTGGCTTTTCGGATGTCAGGTCTTCTCCTCTGTGGGTCGTCCTGTGCCTCTGGAAGGAACTGGATCTGACTTTGGCTCACTGTGTGTGTGTGTGTGTGTGTGTGTGTGTGTGTGTTAATGGACATATACAAGTGTACACAGAGGATATTGTTATTATTGTACTTACTTTTCATTTGGTTAATGAGATATAACAAACAGTCGAGGGTGGGTAAAGGCACATTGATGCTTCTGTGTGTTGTGGTGGCTTCATGCATAGGTGCAGTAACTCCACCCAATGTTTTTCTAGAGCTGCACCTCTTCAAAAATGTACACATTCTGGTTTTGGATCACCACAACTGTGATTGGGCTGCTTGCTTTTCTTCCTTTGTGTTTCTGATCGGTTGGTAGAGATTATTCATGTTAATAATAATAAAAAAGGCTCGTTAGTCCCTTCACTTTTTCAGTGTGGGTAGACAAATTTTCTATTTTTTGATCTAGCAAAGCTATTTCCAAGTCAAACTTTGTCTTCGCATCTATTGTTCCTCTCTGGCACAGTGAATGTGAATAAGAAAATACGATTACTTTGTGTATACAGCCACCAAATAATTTAAGAAGCATCTTTTGCTGCAACAATATGGGGGTTAAATCCTACACTACAAAATAGATCAGTATCTATTAGAGCCAGATCGATATATTGGCAGGCCGATATTAGGCATTTTCCAAACTATCTGCATTGGCATATTCTGTCCACCAGGGAGAGATCTACAACGTCCCTGTCGGCAACTCTATGATTTTTTATTTTTTTGTCAAAGGACTTTAAGTTTAATCTCTTACCTTGTATTTTTATACATTTTATGTATCAGAACGTTTATATATTTCGATGTTCCTATATTATTTTTAAACTACATTAACATTATTTTAGTGAAGACTTCTATTTAACTACAAATAACTACTGTTAGGGAAATCTGTTTTGTTAGGCGTTTTTGGATATATTTTTTTTAAACCTATATAGAACGTTATATCGAAATATCAGATTTAGAAATCACCAAATATTTGTATCGATATCAGCCTTAATAACGTTTTACAGGTCATGCTCTAGTTTCTTTGCCAGAACCACCATGACACAGAAGCATTACTGCACCTTAAGGAAGAATGGGTAAGAAAGAAGGATATTAAAAGGCTCCCAGACATTTTCAGATTTCAAAATTGTTGGAGTAATTTCCTGACAAAGTTGAAAAGCCAGACTGTTTGCCAAAATTTTAAATAACTTAATTTTTTGTTCAAAGTTAAAAAAAAGTTAGTTGGCTAGACTAACTTACTGCATTGGCTTAACAGAGTTTTTTTTAGTTTTCTCCACTTTAGTTTAGTGTGTTGTTCATTACAACATAGTGGATTACACATGTAATCCCACCGTCAGAAACATGCAGACTCACACTCACTCTCTTCTTAATCGTCTTGACAGGCTACACCCGACAGATAGTCATATTGCAGAGGGATGTTTGCAACGTGCACCAGCATTGGCCTCTAACAGGTGAGGGCGCCAGGGAGCGCACAACTTTCAGCCCAGACACAAATAATATATTCATGCAACAACGATATAAAAGTCTTTTAAAGAGCCTTTATCACTGTTTTCCAAGATGCTGTAGCTGCAATCAGGTTGCCATGGTTATGGATTACGTCTGATTATTATCCATTTTGATATAATAAAGACAACAGAGAATGATTGTTGTGATGTAACACTGGCTGGAAGGGGTCTTAAAAAAAAAGAATGACAACTCTCTATATCGATCGGACGACTTACCGACTAGACTTTTGATGAGACGAGCAAACTCCAATATGGTGTGTTCCTCTGGGTTACCCTGCAAACAGATTTCATAAACTTTCATCACATCAGTGTCGACATGAGACAGACACATAAACTGACTCATTGGTGAATTGTCTGTCTGCAGAATTCATTTTCAATTTCAAATTGTGAAATGCTGCCGGGTATGATAAGCTCACCAGATTGACTGGACTGCTGATGTTACTGTTCATCAACAACACCAGGCCATTGACCAGATCGCTGTAAAAAGATAATCAACAATATTTAATAAACATTAAAATTGATTCCCTTCTTTTAACATTAACTCCGTGGCTTTGTATGAGGGACATTCCATAAGCAATTCTAATTCCCAACACTGCACAATATCCACATCAGGAACATCTACTTCCTCCAAATGTCAAATTTGCATTCATGCATATATGCACATAAATTACATACTGAGATATGTATTTTGTCCTTACCATTTACATCAATAAGTATTGACTAAATATTCAAAACACATTTCAGTTTGATGAAATACATTTCAACAAACTACAGCCTCTTAAATGACTTTATAGTTAAACCAACATCTATCTATGAAACATTTTTTTTTTTACCAAAAACAATTCATAAATGTAGAATTTATTTGCAGGGCGAGGGGCGAGGTTGTGGAAAGCTTTGTAGGTGATAAGTAGTATTTTAAACTGTAAAACTTTGTTGAATAGTAATTTATATAAGAATACTTTTTTGAAAATACCTCTTCATTCAAAGGGGATAGTTAAAAATGCTGATTTATTTTCATGCAATTTTTTTGATTGTCACATGCGAGTATCCTTTAGGTAAATTCTAATCTAAAACTAAGTAGTTCTAACATAAAGTTTTAGGAATCAAGTCACTTCAGCTTTACTCAGAGTTTACTTGAAGACCTTGGCGTTTCACTATTTACACAATGCAAACGTCATACAGGGCGGCGGGTGAATGCTTTGAAGGGATATGAGTGCTTCAAATGCGCCGTGTCTCTGATCTCTCTTCTTCAAACTGATCAAATTAACTAGCCACATTCACATATTGCTTCCAGGCAGAGAACCATGCACATGTTGGTATTCCATGATAAACTTCAAAGTCCAATTTAATTCAGTCCTGCACCTTATTTCAAATTCATGAGTCTATGTAAGCATCAGCATCCACATATACCTTAGATATGCTTTAAACACCAAAAGAAATACTGTCTGTCTGTCTGTGTAGAAAAAGGCCATTATTTAATTAATAAAATAAAATACAGGTAATAACTAACACTTAATAGGATGTATGATGGCATTGCTATAATTTATGTAATGTTATGTAATATGATGATTATTTATGATATCATACATGTATTGCTATAGTGATTCCTAATTGGTTGCTAGACCACAAAAACATTTATTGTGAGAAATAATTCAGTACAGATTGAAAAGAAGAATGATGGATTTTAAGGACAAAACGAAACAGGTTTAATTTAGCAATCTTACCTTACATACTGAAAGGCTCTTGTTTGGGAACCAGAACCATACACCTAGAACAACAAGTGTTATCATGTGTAAAACAATAGATTTCTACTCAGCAGTCTTAAAAAATGAGCACACTGTAAGTTTATTTTCATCATTAGCAAGTCTACTTCATTATTTTTAGCCTGATCATGTTAAAATTATTAGAACTCAAAGAGTTTAGTGCAATTTGAAGTTTCCACTTTCTATTTCCCCTCTTAAAATCTTATTTTCAGTTTTGTGCATCAAAATAAGTTGCTATTAAACCATATTCAAAATATTTTATGTAACTCATACTAATGAGACCTGCATCCTGATTAGAAGGATTACACTGAGGTGTCTGAATGTTTTCAGTTAAAATCATGTCATGTACGTCAAAGAAGATTGCCAGGTATCATCATTACACTGAGGCTCATTAAGTTTGGACATCCTCACACTGTTAGCACAGAAAAAACCCAAGCCAAATAGTGGTTTGTCTCAAGCACCTAATAAATGAGTAGAAATCTTAAAATGCATACATACAGTGAGAGGTTCCCCCTGTAAAGCCTGCAGGATGAAGTTGCTGACAACGCGTCCATCGTTCATGTGCATTCGGGAGCCAAACGTGTTGAAGATTCTCGCTACCCTCACCTCTACTCCTTCCTGTGAGCAAAGACACAATAAAGTAGGTAACTCATAAGTCATTTATGAACTTTGTTGTTCCTTAGTTTGAATGCTATCTTTACTCTGATTACTTGTTTTGTTATTCTGTAATTTTTGTAATTTATATACTGTATTGTTTTTTTATTTAAGGGAATACAAAGCCAAATATAAATTTGCTCATTTGTGCCCTTGAAATAATATGTTTGTACTGTACACGAATTTATAAACTAATTATTTATGCCAAAAAAATGGCAGCCTGTAGCGTTATAATTCTAATCTGGATGACAACAATAAATTAACTATTAAAAGTCAAGATGAAAGAGTTGATTTTAACAGTGTCCCATGCTGCAACATAGCATGGAGACCCAGTCACAATCAAATATTAGTCTGAAATACCTAGTGCCTGCCATCGGAATATACCGCTCACTGCAAGAGGCACGTGTGCGAATCAGTACAGGATTTCTTTATCATGTGTAGAGGAACATAAAACAGGGCTGTGAACACTTGTCAATCACCCATTTGAGAAAAAAAAGATGTATGATGCATTTTCCAACCAAAGTCATGTTTTCTTTCATTTACACCTCATCATTGTATCAATCATAAAACACAATTTCAGAAAGGTACAATGATCATATACAGGCCACGTGAAACGGGGAACCCAAAATAACCTACTAAAAGCTTGTTCCGAAACAAAACAAATAAAAAATAACAAACAGACAAGCAATCCCAGCACAAACATATCACTTATGGTAAAATCAACAAAAATATGTTAAGAGCCATTTTACCTTGAGACTATTCTTGAAGATGGAGACAGAATGTGACAATTTCAAGTTTTCCTCAAGCTTGTCCCAAATCTGTAGTCCCCTACAAACTACTCAAGCTCATACATTTCAACCGTTGTTTTTTGCCAGCGATACTGTGTTTTCCCTTGTGTCAAGTGTGCAGGGGACGACTAATTGGAACAAGCTCACACAATCGGTAGTTTAACATATGAATGACCTGGAACAGCATGCAGGCATTATAAAAGACATTATATCCGGTAGGCCTCAATAAACCAAGATGACGACGAGAGATGGGAAGTAACGTAGTACAAATACTTTGTTACTGTACTCAAGTAGATTTTTAAGATATTTTTACTTTATAATTTATTGTTTTTGCCACTTTTTTCTTTTACTTCTTACATTATAAAAATAATATTGGTACTTTCTACTCCTTACATTTTACAAAATTGACTTGTTTTCGTTTTGTACAAAATGCCGTCTATCAGGTGTGATTGTAAGTGCACGTTGCAGAATAGTGCGGACACGCGCACGGAGAGAAAAAAGTAAGAGAAATGAAAAAGAAACTAGCTGCCCGGAGAATAACCAGTTGAGATTGTGTGCATATTTGAGAACTGCAAGTCATATAACGGATGTTGTCAATTCATTTAAGCCTGTTGTTGTATAAGTCTGTAGTTCTTACAAACTTAAAAGTTAGCTTGTTTGCGTTCTTCACCCGTTACCTAGGTTCCACCTGACTGTTGATTCGATATAATGGCGATTGTTGAACATCCTTGCTCATTAAGATAATGTAATTAATAGTGGGTTTATTGTTATTATTTACTAGCAAATATGATTCCTATGCATTGTGTATGGTAGCCTCTACAATGTTATTTATTTATTTTATTACCACACTAACAACCATAGCAGAGCTACCCACACCCATGTTTATAATGATGCTTGATTGTAATAAAGCATCAACAGAGAGAAGTTGTCTTGGTCCGTGTTTGAACAGCGCACCTGGGGCCAAGTTGGAAACCAGAATCAGCTTTAAATACAGTCCTAATCTAGTCCTCACTAAGTTTCAAATAATTTCACTGGAGTTAGTTATTATTTTTGTGTCATCAGTACCAAAATGTATCAAAATGGATGGGAATATAACCAGACTTCTCACAAAATCACACTTGAATTTATATCTTACTACTCATAGCTACTCGGTCAGAATCTTATTTAATCAATCAATCAATCAAGTTTATTTGTATAGCCCTTTACAATAGCCGAAAGGTACCCAAAGTGCTTTACAACAAAGCCATAAAACAATACATAACACATACAAAACATGCAGATAAAATAAAAAGTGCTGTAGTGGTGCAGCGCTACAGGACATTAAAAGCCTTCCAGAAATGCATAGAAAGGAGCAGACAGAAGGAGGACACCTAAGATACAGTATTGCCCTAGTCGGAATTAAATGCTAATTTAAAAAAGTGGGTCTTAAGCTTATTAACCTGGAACCCCGGTCTCTGTCACAATAAATAAGCTATATGTTTTAGGCCTATTAGCAGACAGCCATTTAAAACGTAGGCAATGGCATATAAAAGCCTATTTTCCATGTCCACTGTAGTTTCTTAGCGTGCTCTCTAGTAACATCTGTCTGGTCCAGGTAGCTTTGTCATTCACAAGGCTACTTTTACTTTTGTACCTTTAGTAAATTTCCAAGCCTCTACTTTGTTACTTTTACTTGAGTAAAGAATTAAATCAGTACTTCTACCAGAGTATTTTTTA
The DNA here is from genome assembly GCF_013103735.1 of Etheostoma cragini. Taxonomy (NCBI): domain Eukaryota; kingdom Metazoa; phylum Chordata; class Actinopteri; order Perciformes; family Percidae; genus Etheostoma; species Etheostoma cragini. The sequence continues at coordinate 11,503,093 of NC_048417.1, forward strand.
ACATAATACTTCTACTTGAGTACAGGAAGTGAGTACTTTTGCCAACTCTGGTGACGACATAGAGGACAAGTGGGGGTATTGGGCTCAGATCACTTTAATGCCTGTATGATTTTTTTCTGTAAAATCTGAAGTTTTTTCAAGTGCTGGGAAAAGTTTGATTAGTTAGCCTTCCATATTAAAGTCTCAATGAAAGTAGCCGCAGTGACCAAGTTACTGTAAATAGCTGGCAAAACATATCTTGAACAGCAGCAAAGCCTAAATGTTAAGAAATTGACAAACACTTAGTAAGAGAGCCTGCCATTTACCTTAAACAACATTTCTTTCCTTTCCAATTTTCTGGGCAAAACCATCTAGAAATTAGCAAAAATCTGTTCACTGACCTGATCACTAGATTCAAAAAGCTAATTATGTCCTAAAAACAGGAAGGTTATCTGTCCTTTTATGATTGTGGCCCGCCTCCAATGAAAATCAGCACGTTTGGCTAACTTTGGCATATTTTACATGCCAAAGTCCCCTTTTTGATTGTTGATCCCTACATATGTACATTTACATTTTTGTCACATTTCAAGGGTACAACAATAATTTGTGTCACATGCTCTCTTACCTATGAGCCAAGTGTTATAAAAATATTTTTTGCATGAGAAACAGAGTACCAAGCCATGGCTCTCCTAACACACACTATTCAACAAAGAATGAGTGAATGAGGCCAAGTACATCATGGATACTCACACTGATCCCAAAGACGTAGACAAATTTACCTTCTAAAAAATCTAAGGCCTTCATAAGTCAGCCTGATGCATCAATACATGCTACTTCAGATGGGATGTAAATCATTTTTTGGGCACAGAACATGAATAAAAACATGAAACTTATGCTGATTTTTCTCTTGAAATGTAATTCGATGGTCACAACCCGCAAAAAATATTCAGTGCGGTGAAGAACAAGGACAGGATGAGGACAACATTAGGAGGTAGTCTTGGAAAGTGTGTGTAAACGTAAAAGGCATACCTACTATTGTGAGTAAATAAATAAAAGTTAACATGTCAACAAGTGCACAAATTCAACAAAACAAGGGGATATATACGTAGCTCTGTTGTGTGGAACTTTGGAGTGCTGTCAGTAGCAAGATAAACAAAAACAATCAGTGCTGCCTACATCGTGTTATCCTCCTGCTAGAGTTAGCACACAATAGGCTTATACAGGGCAAGTTTTAAACATGTTTTTATCCTCTGAACATGTTCAAAATGTTATTACAAGTGCCTAGCCATGTGCAGTTATTCCTTCCGAGGGAACACAGCAAATTTGACTGCAGTAGATGTGACAGAAAGGCATAAAAGTTGTTAAGCCATAGCTTAGTAATGACTATGTAGAAACAGGCTGTAACCTGACACCACAGTGGAGCCAGGAGAGCTGCATTTAAAGAGTTCAAGAGCTATTGCGCATAGGTACTGTAACTAAGCAACAGTGATGTCAGGACAGCTGAAGAAGTGAAAGGGGATGGAGGGGGGTGGGGGTGGGGGGGGGGGGGGGGGGGGGGGGGGGGGGGGGGGGGGGGGGGGGGGGGGGGGGGGGGGGGGGGGGGGGGGGGGGGGGGGGGGGGGGGGGAGAATGACATGCAGCAAAGGGCTGCAGGTCGGAGTCAAACCTGGGCCCGCTGCGTTGAGGAATAAACCTCTACACTGTATGCTCTATACTTCCTAGTGAGTTCTATAGTGTTATTGAAGTTTAGTTTACTTGTATATTTTAGCAACAACCTTCAAATCTAGTTTCAGCATTACTAAAATAAATATATTGGTTTCAGAAGATGCCCCTTGTTAATTTACAAAATTATGAAGCGTTCCAAGTGCCAAAATCCTAAAGATGCAAATCCCTAAATATTACGCTGCTTTTCTTATAAAATGGAGTAGGCACCTTGTTCATAAACATGCTATGCATGTACATGATATGATTTTGTTTCAATGCATCAACCGATGCACAGTTTTCCATCTTTAAATGTTTTCCTTATGTCTAAGAAGCAGGTAAGACCAATGCATAACCTACACTCAGTTTTAAATGTTAATTAATTTTGATTAAATGACTGGACAATATATATAATAAGGGATATTCTTATACTTGCGCAACTAATGACATTTGGATATTGAAAAGATTTTTCCTAGTTTGATAAAAATAATTAGCAGGTGAGGAGGAGCAGGAGATAAGGAAGATAAATAAATATCACCTGCCTGGAAGAAAGGCAAGGGAAGTCAATCATATCTGATCATCAAAGGCTGACATCAATCATGTCGCAAAAAGGTTGCGACTTGATGCAGTGTGACAAGGTTCTTTGCCTTTGCCAACTAGTCAAGTTGCAGTTTCCATCCATGTCTACTCATGACTCAAATAATAATATGTAGTGAAGGCTTTGAAGGAATTTAATTAAAAAAGGTAAAAAAATGTATTTCTTGGCACAGAATTGACACATACAAAGGAAGGCTCATTGGGGGACTGCCGCTAGTCGCTGTAATTCTGCACCAAGCAAAGAAAGAGACTCCAGATATGGTATTAGGGGACCACTAAGGCCTATTTAAAAGCATCCAAAAAGCAGCATGTCATGGGACCTTTAAAGAAAATCACATAGTAACTAATGTGACCATTAACCAACATACATCAAATGCATATTGTACAGTTATTATACCTGTTTCATGTAGGCATAACACATGGTCTCTGCTACACGCTTCCCCTCATCGTAGCATGCACGAGGACCAATTGGATTCACGTGCCCCCAGTACTCCTCATTTTGTGGGTGTACCTCTGGATCTGAAATACAAACATTTCAGACACATTTTAAATGTTAAGGAATCTTGACTAGCATGCTTCCCATCTGACAGACACATATTCACTGCATGTCTGTCCAGATATTTGTGCTGCATTTATCCACTCAACAGATTGCATTAGAACGTATGATTAAGCAGCTGTACTGGGACTGGGACTATGACCAACTGCAATTAAACCCCAAAGCAATCAGAAAGAGTCAGATGTGGCAGACAGTTGACTTCCTCAAATAACAAAGAAAAGTAGTGTCAGATATACTAATGTTGGAAGATAAGGTACGCAAATACATATGTACGCACACATGCATACATATGTACACACACAAACACACGTCCGTTCAGCCATCCATCCAACCATCTATCCATCCATCAAGTAATTAGAAAGCATAACCAACACCAGAATATTCATGGATGAGTGGGAGGCATCTTCCTTACCTCCATAAACCTCAGAAGTAGAAGCCAGGAGAAGTCTGGCGCCCACACGTTTGGCCAAACCTCAGAGACAAAAAACACAGTGAGAACAGTTGAAAGAGGGTTCTTTGAGCATGTTCCAGGAGCAAGCAGTTAAATCATGTGCCTCTCCAAACGTTCAAACGAAAAAAGGGACTGGAGCATACCGATTGATTTCCTGCCTTTAATTGAGGCTGCAAATCAATCAGTGTGCTCCAGTCCCTTTCTCTCCCTTTAATACAGTTAAAACAGTCTTTGAATAGCAATCTAAACCAACAGACGAAATAAAAAGACCTGAGATTTTGACAAATCATTTTACTGTATAGGTTGTAACCAGTTGGAATGGATAAAAGTTGAAAATATAATGAAGTGAAATAATGGTCTGGTAAGTATTGTGGTTTTCTAAGTTTGGTTTTCCTTTTTTGATCTAAACTACAAGGGGAAGAAAAACAATTAATAAAATCACATTTTCACACATATCTAACACAAATTTCCTAAGACACTTTTCATCAACTTGAAACTAGATTTACGGTATATTGTGGTTTATTAAACTTTTTATTTTCTTGTTGCATTGTAAATGATCAGACTTGGAAGCCTGAATTGAATCGGTTACAAAAAAAGTCTTCATATGAAGCCTTGGTACTCACCAAGCATGTTAAGAGTGCCAATGGTATTGGTCTTGAGTGTTTTGATGGGATTGTACATGTAGTTGGGAGGGGAGGCTGGAGACGCCAGGTGATAGATCTGATCCACTGTAAAGAGCAGGAGAAAAATAAATCATTTCACCTTGAAACAACTGAACTGAATGTTGCAAGTTTTTAGGAACAGTAAAGCCTTTACTGATAGCCAGCCATATTTAAGACTGAATATAGTATAGTCAGACAAAAATGTCAACCACTGCGGGAAGCAAATTATATCTATACTTTGATATGGCTCAAAAGCACTGGAATTGCAACCTGTTCTCCTGGTAGACACATGACTCACAAAGATAATTTGTACAAGGTGACCCACTCACTTTATCAGTGTTTATTGAATCAATATGAATTTCTCAATCAAGCTTTATTTATATAGAACATTTCAAACATAACAAAATGCAAGTCAAAGTGCTGTACAGAGATTGAAAACAGCAGACAAAAACAGGGATAAATAGATGGATGGATCGATAGATAGATAGATAGATAGATAGATAGATAGATAGATAGATAGAAAAAGTGGATTTAGAGACCAATGCACAAAAAGACAAATAATTTGAATTTCTGACCACAGTAGCTAATATAGTATTTAAAATGATTGTATGCGCAAATGGCTTAGGTCTGACAACACGGGTCATGCACTTAAAAAAGAGCTTTACAAGAAGGTTGGAATGCCCATTATGTCCTTAAGCTTTTCTCCCACAATTTTTCCCATTATCTAAACCACCCCACATCTTTCTTCTTCTCAAGCTGAATGTAAGCATCTGTTGATGGTTTGACCTAATGATCCATATTTTTACCTTCAGAGCTTGTTTGGTTTTCTCTTTCAGCATTTCTCTATTCATTGTAATACTTCATTTCCTAGTTAAATACAGAGACACTGATGTCAGATTTTCATGTGAAATTTTTTTCTCAAAGCTTTTCCTGTACAAATTGTTTTTCAAAGCTATAGTGCGTAGTTTATTTCGCCCCCATGAAGAATTCTAAGTAAAGACAACAAAACTGTCGATGCTTACACATGACACAAGCCTTCGGATCACGCACCACCCCCACCTCTCCTCCACACATTTGTTAGTAGCCAAGTAGGACACGGAGGATTAAAAAAACATGATGACTTTATAAAAGAGGTAATGATCTTTGCTTGAATTTCTGAACATAGCCATTCTGAGAAATACAGAATTAAGATGGTCTTAATTAGCTTGTTTCAACTCATTTGGCAATGGCTTGAATTTATTGGATGTTCATTAATATAGAAAAGTGCCATACTAAAGCTTTAAGTAACTTCCATTTTCCACTTTTCTTTTCTACCTTTTTTCTGTTATACAAAATTCAAGGACATATCTAACAGTTGTGGGACAGGGAAGCCAAGTAATTTTCATGGAGTCTACTTCACTTCTTCAAAAAATAAACAGAAAACCTGTAATCTCCCCATATTTTAACATTTTCATAGTAACATCACAGAATGAGATGTATGGCACTTAACGCTGGAAAATTATTTTACTACAACAAACAGGAATACATAGAGAGATTTATAATGCTGTTGTGTTGAGTCAGAGATTGTCATCTTATGCCTGTGAAACCCTATGCATAATTCTGATTTAATGCAATACAAATATTAAATGCAATCTTTGCAGTTTGTAGGTTATCTTCATCTATGTCAATCATAGTTGACTCTTTTCCTCTACCAATGCCTACTATGTCACTTCTGTTCTAAAGAAAATGCTGTTAAGCAAACAAACAAAAGACAAGGCACAGATCAGGTTTTATAGTATATAATGTACCTAATATACCTCATCAAAAAACGTTTGGCTATTCCTAGCATCTTATGCGCAGATTTCTTTAGGTGCTCGGGAGCTCAGGTCCCCACAGGCAATTGTGAGCACTTACATGGGAATCATACTGTTTGTTTATCATCTCAGAAGAATAGGCTGATGTCCACTGGAGATAAATTAAGAAATGGAAACAGTGTCAAAGCCAAGTTTCTAGCTGTAAGCTACACCTGTGTCCATTTGTATACTTAACTTCCTTAGCGTCTTGACAGCCTCCTATAGGTTTTGACTGCTCAGAGGTTTTATACAGTGATACAAAGTGGCCCATGGAACGTGACTGAACAAACCCACTTCTGGTGGCTAAGCTAGGCTATATTTCTATTGTTGCAAGAATGTTTTTGTCATGTTACACTCTATTTGCAGCCCTTGTCATCTGTGATCCACAATTCTTTTAAATGATCTTAAGAATTGTAAGCTTTTGTGATGGTTTATAATGACATTTTGGATGGTATGCCATAGTATTTTCTTCTGTTTGGGGAGGATTTAGCTTGTCCAGCATGAACAAAATGCTCAAAAACATTTTGCAGCAGGGTCTCTACACATGAACTTGAGCACTGAAAACATTGCTTGTGTACACAGAGTTTACTAAAAAGAAAGTTTTTGAACAACTTACTTTAGCAGTTGTTGTTTCTGGGCACTACCATCTCCGAATGCAATGTATCAGGGAGGAGAGTAAAGATAGAAAGCTCCTACAATTACTGCAAAAAGCAGCGAGTAACCTGCTAACTTAAATGCAAGATTACCCTAAAATCCCATTAAGTTTGGGATGAGCGGACACTGTCTCCCTAGAAACAATGCTTTTATCTTCATTTATCTCGATTGTATTTACATTTTTCCACAGTGTTTGATCATCATTTAATTTTGGGCTAAGAAATAACCATCCCTTTTATTTGACTTTAAACAACTTTTTAGCAAAACAAACCAAGCAAGCAAGTAACTTGTTGTGAACTTGACATCTTTTTTTTTTTTTTTTTACTTTTACTTGACTTAAAGTGCATGTTTACTAGAATAATAACTATACTATATATGCTTCCCTATTGTGAATTAATGTTGAAAATTTCAAAGGTGACACTTGTTTCTTCATGGTTTGAAGCTCAGTTGAACTAGTTTGACAGCTAGTATATTTTTTTATAATACCTTTGGTCTTGTTTATAGTATCTATTGCTGCAAAGCTATGCACCAACACGCAAAGTGTAAGCAGAAGATAAAGAATGATAATTTCTCGCCATTATAGTACCAATATTATAACAATAATTATTTGTTCCCCTGAAAACCAATTCATTAGCTCCCACATTTATTCGATTGCTCACCCTCAATATAGAGAGGCTCCACCACATCATGATTGATGAGCTCAAAGTTTTCGTGGCCAATCCAGTGCTCCACATTCCTTTTCCTTCCTGTGAAGAAGTTGTCCACCACGGTCACCTCATGGCCATCCATCATCAGCTTGTCAGTCAGGTGGGAACCAACAAAACCAGCCCCACCAGTGATCTAGAGGAAGAATAAACATGTACAATTACATCAGTAAACAATATTTAGTTTTTCTGAGGGTAAATTCAGAAATGAGCAATGAAATTGGAAATCGCAATGTTTTCATTACACACAGACTCAGTACCATGCGTGCATGCACTAATGGAAAGATGTTAGCGTGATAAAGATGTATGTGTGTGTGTGTATATATATATATATATATATATATATATATATATATATATAGCGCAATACAAAAAAAGCTTAACATGTGAATAACTATTAGAAGAGCTATCAATAAGCCTATACAACTATAAAAAAGAAAAAATAATCAAATGAAATGTATACAATATATATAAAGGAAATTTGTTTGATACACTACCATTGTTTCAGCACTGATAGATAAAGAATACTTTGAAACTTTACTTGATGTAAAAGTTTTTCTACAAAACCTTTTTTCAATTTGACTAAAGATACTAATATTCTTGAAAATTAACTGTGGTAAAAAGACAGGTACTATTGCATGCTTGTGTTGTATGGATACAAGAATGTGGCCTAAATGAAAGGGTCTTTAAGTCAATTAAATAAGGGACAATATGATCAAAGAATAAGTGAACATGCTTACAAATCTGACCAGACATTTTAATGCTGCTTCCATTTGTGTTGAGGTAGTTCTTAGTAGTTTAAAGGTTTGAATAATAACTTTACAGTTTGCCTTTATTCTCTATTCCAAATATGTTTGGCTAAACTGGGGGTTCACTTATAACCTGTCTGAGGCTAATGCTTGTCTAACTTCTTCTTTTATTTTAGCATTGTAGCCATGTTCCCAGATCAGAGCAAATAACTTAGTGAATACAAGATTTCCTTTCCTTTTAGGAACAATGGTTAAAACCACAAGCCAAAGTGTCGACAGTTGTTGTAGTGTCTCTGTGATACTTAACGGCCATCCAACAGTTGAGGCATTTCATTCAAACCCCAAAATATCACCTTTATGGTGCCGCTTGATAAAAAGTCAGGGGATCAAGTCAGTAGGATTCACCACCCTGGAACCATTAATGTTTGCGCAAAAATCTGTATCAATCCATTTAGTAGATGTTGAGATATTTCTGTCTGAACTAAAGAGGTAGAAGACCTGACAGACACTGACTTCCATATAAATACATTGCTAGTATTGGCTAAAAAGAAGAGTGAGCTAAGGTTGAAGTTTTATTCTTCATACAGCCCGTGACAAATGGTTATGTATAATAGTTAATGTGATTGTTGTTTGAAATTGTGTACGTTGCATACCAAAATTCTCTTCCGATCCTTTTCTGACAAGAATTTCACGGGTGGGTATTTCTGAGAAAAACTAGAAAGAGAAGGCAAAGAAAGAAAAACTTCATGAGAACGGAGCAGAACAGAACAATATTATTTAGCTAAATGTAAATCCAGTTCTTCAATAAATAAATAGGCTTTCACTGCATTTCCTATAAGCTCTGCTCTCATAACCATACAATAGGTTAATTGCTTTGTATGAGAAACTATGCTTCTCTTGTTAGCAGACAATGGAGTTGTCTTACTGTACCTTTCTTTAACATAAAGATCTAGATTTTCTAAGTTTAAATGTTGGCAATGTGAGGGTGATTTTTTTAATCTATAACCTTAATAGCTATAATTTATTTTTGTTCCCAGACGTCAGCAATTACTTTTATGAGTACAATGTTATTATAGCTGATGGAAACACAGGCCAAACTAAAAGCTGAAATAACCTCTGAGTTGTAATTAAGAAAACTTGTCCTTAAAATCATATTAGCATTAACATGTTATTCCTCATCAGATATTCATGAATTCCATCAGATATTCAATGTCATTCAAGGAGTCAAACATGTCTAAATAAAGATCTGAAACATATTGCACATCATAAGGAGCAGCAGCAGAACAGAACATCAAGGGCTTCATTTACTGATAAGCCTGTCTTTACATAATCCACCTGCAGCCCTCCACAGTGGCTGGATCAAATCGACAGGGTACATTCTAATTCTGATCACAATCTAAACTATTGTTTTTGCCTTTCGGTCACCTTAGCGTTCATGTTTTAAACACTGCACAAATAATTAATCTCTGACAGCAGAATTGATCCGCCATGAGTAGCTGCAATGGAAAAGATGATAATAGCTTCATTCATCGATAGCCTGCTATGAAGAAGTCTAATTTTACATTATAAAATATCTGGTAACTAGGGAGGAAAGCTACGCAAATCAGTACAGCTCTTTAATGGACGTCAAGCTGGTCTAACAGTGCTCTGAGCATTGAGTTTGTATTGCAAAAAAGAAATATGCTAATAGTTACAGTGAAAAGCAATGCCAATTGTCAGTTTCTGTCCTTTACCGACTTTGAGTGTGTAGATGTGTACAAATGTGTACATTAAAAAAAAGGGAAACACACCTTTGTTCCAGATCACGAATCTTCTCTCGGAGAGGAGCCACAGCCTAAAATAAGATGAGAAGTGAGCATAAAGTTTTTTCTTGTTTCGTTTTTTTCACAAGAAGAAAATCAAGAGCTAAATTACCGTATGTATTTTACAATCTGTACACCAGCATTGTTCAAAGGTGCAGGACAAGGTTGAGCTAACTGGGACGGATTAGTATGGTGGTGATATTTCAGCCATTTCATTGGACCACACATACACTCAAAACCTTACAGCAATCAAGAAGAAACAGCACTCCATAGTCAGACTAAACAGACAGAATGAAAAAATGTATGTGAATAAAGACTGCAATACTAACTAACTATATTTTTAACAGAGCACAGTAGAAGTCTACAAAGTGTTTACATGGAGCAACTTACTTATATTGGTTTTTTGTTGTCAGCTAAGTCATTGAACAGTAATGACATATGTCAACCTGCGCCTTCAACACATCATCAGGACCCACTTGATGAAATCTAATTCTGTTGGTTGACACCAAGTCATGCAGCATTTGAAAACTGTTATGTGTATTTATGTTCTCTGGTGTTAAAAATAGACTGTAGATCAACTGCATGGTAAAATTAATGACAAACAGACAGAGATAGGATGAAAAATAGGAGGCCTATTTGACTCAATCCCATTAAAAGGCAATGTTTTTTCAACCTGAACCCTATTTTGCTATGTTTTTAAGTAATTGATAAATCTGTTTCTGGTTAAACAAAGGAGGTTTTAAAAGGTCTATGTATGAAGGGATACTTTCCATAATATTGTCAGACACAAACATTAATCTAAGCCTGGAAGGTAAAGACAAGCTGGATAATTGACCCATTACTTGCATTTCAGCCTGTTTTGCTGCTTCCGACTGCAGCAATCTTGCTTAATAGTGGACCAATTTCAAAGATTGTTGCTCCCATCAGTCATAATAACATAGCAAAATAGGGTCCAGGTTCAACAGCAGTTACCCTTTAATAGAACCAGGTCTCAAGACCCATCCTTATACAGACGCCTCTTTTTCATCCTGTCTCTGCCTGTCGTGCATATACTTGCGTTCATTTCGTAATTTACAATATCCAAAATTTAAGATATCTAGTCTTATGTATCCATGTCGATATAATTAGGGCTGTAATCCCCCAGTCGACTAGTCGATGTATTGGTCCATACGTTCTGGCTCGACCAAAATTCTGATTGGTCGATTTTTTGCCGTGTTATTTCATCAGGTGGAAGCATAGACCATTACGGTCTATGGGTGGAAAGCACTAATTGCTGATGGGGGTGTTATAACTACCGGCGCACCCTCCCGCAGCGACGGTAGCGTTCCCCAGACACACCCAGACCACGTTGGATGTTCAGCCTCTACCATCCAAGCGCAAAAATAATATCACGGAAGGAATTGTCAACTTTATTGCTCAGGATATGAGGCCCATTGCTGTTGTGGAGGACTGAGGTTTTAAGAACTTGTTAATATACAGCGCCAGCACGGCACACCACACCACCTCCGCAAGGACATGCACAGCGCGCTGATCAGAGACGCCAGACAAGTGTCATTTCAGTGCAAAAATAATTAGGTCAAAAACAATTTGATATACTGCAAATAGCCCTCAAGGACAAGTACTGCGGGACAGTACAGTTACTTAATCTAACGTTTTTTTTTCCTTGGTCCTCATCAGGGTTTCATTGACAGCTTTTACACCAGCTCAAATTAACAGTAAATATAAAGGTTCATTTTAATTAAATCAAACAGCTTAGTTAGGGTTAGCAACCTAAAGTTATTTTCCCAAACTGTGTGAGACTAAAATAAGTAAACAGTAAGTAAAGTTATGTTCCCCATTTGCAGAACATTCACTTCAAGCTCAATTATGAACAAATATAAAAAGCAATCTGCATTAAGTCAGGGGTCTGAATTCCCATCGTTTTAATCCCAAAACTATCCTACAGCCATTTAACGTGCACACTTGCTTGCGGTCTAAAGTCAGTCACCATGGTGCAGTTTTTTCAGTCTTTAAGTGTTTCACAATTCCCGATTCAAGAGCATTAACTTTTTGTCACAGAAGGGAAATATCTATGAACAACTTCGACATTATTGTTGGCACTTCCCTAATGTCTTTGTCAAATTTGTGTTGAAGTGTAGAAATCCAAAAGGTATAAAAATATGCTATAGTTAGGCTAAAATTTAAGCAACACAGTTCAGGCCCGGCTGCACCAGATTTTTTTTGGGCCCGTTCAAGAATCTAGATTTGGTTATGGTATCTAGAGGTTGCAAATTAGTGTACATTAAACATGTAATATGTGCATGAAAAAGAGAAACACTAGCTGATAATATACTGTACAGCAGAGCTCCTTTGACCTGTAAAATACAAGGTGTTTGACCACATTTTAAACTCACTTCATCAATCCTCTGCTCAATCTTCATTTCTCCGTGTTCTTGTATTGATCTATGATAAGAGAAAGACAAAGCCAAGGCAGCAATTATCACAAAGCCCAAAAAAATAGCTTGACTTGAAGAATGCTTTTATTTAATGACACGTGGCGCACCACCCCCACCCATTATTGACAGCATTTTTCCTATTCTTTAATTAAGGCAGTAAGATAAATGTCCAACTTAGTCAACTAAAGCATGAGCAGCACTGTATAGTCTCACATCATTACAATACAAAGACAAAATACTTTGTAGACGATGAGAACACTCATTAGTTAGTAGTAATTATACAAAAACAGAAAAATGTACTCATGTGTGTGGTTTTGGCATCTTACCTATACATTTGTCTTGACGCTAATTTGAACCTTAATTAAATAAATAAATGCAGTGCCACTGTCATCTCTGATCCGGATCAACTAATTCTCCTACTTTTTCCCATCCCAACGCTAAATCAATATCACTGAGAGAGAAGCCGTTTTGTGCTACATAACGTATATAAATGTGTGTGTAACAGCCTAATTACAGTCCAGTCTGCTGTCGATAGCTTGCACTTATCACAGTGCCAGGTATGGAGTAAGGAGACTGTGTAACTTCATGAGAGATAAGTGCACAGGATAGAATAGACTTAGTCCATCTATAAAATGACTCGATAATTGAGCTTAAAATTACTTTTTAATAATTTGTGTTTTATGACCGGAAAAAATCCATTACAGTAAAATTAAGATTTTGCCCAGTAGATAGCATTTGTGCATTTACATTAACTTTGCATTATGTCTAAGTGCAAATCAGTACTGTCAGCAAGTTGTACCAAATGGAGGAGACTGGCTTGCACCAATGAATCTTCAGGAAAGTCAGGTTAGCCTTTCATGCATGTTGTCCACTATAGGCATATGTTACAATTTATTCTACAGTATGTGTCAAAACCTATACAGATGTTTTCATGACATCAGTTTATTGACTACATTACTACATGGTGATGCACTGGATTGTCTCAAGTCACACAACTATCTTAAATTACAGCAAAGCCACATAAGTAAAATCAACAGAGAATGAGGCGGACATTTACACTTCAGAAGTGGCTTTTAGGATAAGAAAGACAATATCTTATTTTTCTCATGTACTGCACAAAAGTAAAATTTATAAATCCAGAATAACCAATAAAGCAAGGCTTGACCTAGTCTAATCTGTGCATTCTGGCTTGGTGCCTTTCACGAAGGCCAAGCCAGGCTGAGGAGGGGCGACTAGGTCGAGCCAGGCTGAAGTGATTCGGACAGATGCGTTGTCACGGCTTTCTTTAACAGACTACAAGGTCGATCACAGATTTACTGATGCTAAAATGGAGAATACGTATTGTGCATAATTTATACAAAGGGAGCATCAGCTTCTTATGGAAGTTTGAGGACGTGAAACACATTAATTGGGGAAAAAAAACTATATATATATATATCATTCAGTCGGTCCGCTATCTGCCACTTTTTTTCCTTTTACAGAGGGAGTTTCCTCCTTTACATATTATATGCTTTACCTCTCCGTGGGTCTATATATGGACATAGAATTAAACATCACATGGCGTAAGATTTTCCATTCATGACGGTTGAAGCGGGGGGTGGAGGGGTGCGGGGGGAATCGATTCTTTGATGCATCGCGATTCAAAGAAAGATTCAATGCTCTATTCTGATTTTTTGTATATATGCACGTGATCTAATAAGACATACATAAAATAATTAGGCAAAACACATAAAGGCTGCTATTACATCTGACCACCTCATGTTTCATGTTCTATGAAGCCAATAATCCACATTTAAACATGACTGAGTCTCTGACATGGAAGATTAGAGGGGCAAAAGTCTCATGCGTCATTTGAGATTGTTGTTCCTTCAGCAGTTAGGTTATAGAGAAATAAATTACTATACCTCATGTTCGTATATGTTCCCCAGACAGCTGAAAGAGAGAAAGACAAAACTTGTCACAAAAATGGGAGCATTATTAATATGAAGTGCATGTATGGTGCAGTGTATCACTTTCAGCGATATCAGTCTAATAAAGCCAAAACACAAAACTGCCAAAGAGAAACAATCGAGAAAAGAAGCTACAGCAGATATTTTCTCGATTCCTACATTGTACTGTCTTATGAGTGGATGTAATTGATTGATTTGTAAACAAATCTGTCTATTTTCAAATGGATTATTATGAAAATCCAACCAAGTAATACCCTCTCTCTCACAAGTGGGTATTTCCTATTTACTTACCACAATTTAATCTTCACACAAATGACTAATTAATTTATTAATTAATACATATACACAAATCTAACATCATTATCTTTGCCATTGTCTACCACTTATTATAATTTTCTTTCTGCAAGGATTAACACACCTCTTAACTTGGAAGAGGCGCACAAGTGAGCTATACCTCTGTAGTGTTCGTTTTGGAACCGATGTATGTTTTCTTCTGTCAGGTGTGTTTCCTGAATCAATGCAACAGACACTTGTTTTTGTTGGAAAAATTCTAGCGAGTGCACTATATGGGCGAGTTTAAACCTTTAAACGTTCCAGCTGATAATATTCAAATTGGCCATCTAATTAGCCTAACACTTAAAGTACAGTGCATTAGAAAAAAAACACAAATAAAAAGACAAACACAAAGTAATGGGAATGCACGCAGTAAGAGCATCTCGTTGTACTAAACCAGAAACAAATCGTGAAATACTCAACACAACTATGTACACAAGTGCAAACCGCCAGACTCTTGTAGAGAGGATTGCAACAACACACGCCATAACCATTACGCGGATGTGCAAAGCAGTCCCAAACAACCCTTAACAACCTTACTGATACTATATATTAGTTTGAGGTTGTTGTTGCATTTTAGAAAATGTTTTCTGTAAAAACAATGTTATATGGCACTTAAATGCACTAAATGTTGAGTTTTTTTTAGAGATGATATTGTAAGCAATGTGGGCAATAGAAATGTTGCGTTTTCCGAAAATTAAACCAAACTTTTATATATTATTGCTCTTCACTAAAACAAAAGTATTTCTTATCCGATTACTCGATTAATCAAACGGAACAATCTGTAGAATACTTGATTACAAGAATAATTGATAGCTTCAGTCCTAGTTTAAAGCCAGGGGACTTTTATAATTGATTATTGAGGTTGTATCTTAGTTAACTGTTAAGAACGAACTGAAATTAAACAATAACAAATGACTGAGTAGATGCTGGTTAAATACTAGTTTAAATTTTGATCTTGATGTAGGACTCAGTTTTGTCTTGAATCTGTCTCAAGTCCATTTATATTTGGTTCTAACTCAGACTTGATTTTGCTTGGCCTTCACTCCTAGACTTAGCAAAGGCAATGTTGACAAAAAAAAATCATGCTTAATAGTCAGCCACACTATCACAGTTAAAATGCCAGTTCAACCTTACAAAGCATTACTAATAACCTCTGAGAATCAAATAAAATTAACAGATGAGCTCAGCTTCTTATCAAATACAACGTGCTTTTGCTGCCAAATCCAGTCAATAAAACTAGTGCTATGAATGTAAATCAACACGGGAAAATGTATTGTGAAAACTTTGCCGCCATGTTGCCTGACATCATGGGTTTTACAGACACACCATGTTCGTAATGCAACACAATGTTAGAAACAGTTGAGCAAAGCAGACCAAACTAACATTTCTGCGACTACAGGCCAATCAAAAATTAAATTACGTAACTGTTTGACACTTGATATGTTTGGGAAATGCATAAACAATTACTTTCAATATTGATTAATTTGTTGATTATATTTCAATTAATTGTTTAGTCTTTCAAATGTCAGAAAATCCCGAGTTGTCCATTAAGAATTCCCAGAGACAGAAGTCACCTCTTGAAAGTCACAATATATATTTCATTTACAGTGGTAGTCTATAAAAAGCAGAAAATCATCACAGTTGACAAGTAGAAACCTATAAATGTTTGGTAGTATTTCTTAAAAAATAAATCAAACCATGGCAAAATTGTTGGCAATTACTTTTCTGTTGATAAATTAATTGATGTAATTGTCTCTCAACAATAAATGTCAAAGCGTTCTGCTTTCTGGAAGGAAATTTCCTTTACCACTTCATCACATTAAACTGCCCCTCTCTCTAATGATAATGGAACACCTTGAAAATGAGATGGAACATCATCCTGAAATGCAACTAATTTGTATTGTATGTTGACTGCTTCAACACGTATCCAGAAGGAGGATTTAGGTTTTTTGATGTGTGAACACCCAGTAGCCTAGTCATCTTGCAAGGTACATTGGCCACCAAACACACACATACTCACACAAGTTTACAGTTTGGTTGACAATAAAGTTACAACAAGAATGATACCAATTTAACAGGTGATATACGTTCAATTACACAAATCAGTGCACTTACAGGCAATGTAGGCGATCAAAGCGAGGGCAAAAAGTAGCTTCATCATTCTTCTGTTTAATCCTGATATCAGCCAGATGACCCGCTTCATCATCCGCTCAATGCAACAGGACCAGGAACCCAACGAGCCACACGTTCAAGTCCAGCTACAGCATTTTTAGTCACAATTTTACATGTCCTCGGTGGACTTCGAGTCTTGGTTTATGTCTTGGTTTATTGGGCAGACTGTCAATGACTTGGTGCTCCTAATTTATATAAATTAGAACTAGCTTGACAGGACAGGCAAGCGGCTGTTGCTACGTCAACACCAAGGAGAAGCAGTTTACGTGGCTAGCAGGGTAACTGTACACATAGGTAGCAAACAGTAACGTTAAGTTACCAGGCTACACTGTGTAGTGTCAACACTCACAACTACATATAAACTTATTTATCAGCGACCTTAGTCCACCGACTAAGTAAACAGGTATATTAGCTACAACACATCATGTTTTACGTAACTGGATATCTTAAAGATACGTTACAAACTGCAGCAACGCCTCAGTAACAAATAACACTGTGAAGCCAAATGCTTGTGCGTTAGCACCACATTAGCAATCAGACACAGCTAGCTAGCAAGCTAATAAACTGATAGCGTATATTTCTTCCGTTCATTGCTGCCGCTTATGAACAACAGTCTCCAGTCCTGCCTCACGTTTATATTCAAATAACTACCGGGAAAATAAAAAAGCTGTTAATTTTAACGACGTAAAGATGCATACGTGCCGGAGTTTGCTCTTCTTAGTTGGGCCGAAGAATAGCAGATGAGCGATTAGTCTTTGCTCGATTTAGCAGCCTGACTTTTCCTGCAGAGACTGCGTGACGCTTGTTTTAGTCGTTTAATTAATTTGTATAAGCTTACTATGACTGTTGCCATTAATAGACTAATGAAACAGTATACTATTGTGCCAAATATTTACTATACTTTATAAGGCGTAGCTTTGAAGTTGCAGGACAATTTATTCTGAACACTGACACAATGGCTCATTCATTCCATCACACAAAACTTTCCACAGTGCAGCAAACTAACCTTGTTGAACACCTTATTGATTTCCTCATTTCAACCACTGTAACCCGTTTGGCGCTGTAGCCTACTCTTGAGGGGGGGGTCCTCAAAGTCAGTGCAGGGGGGGGTCCTCAAAGTCAGTGCAGGGGGCATCACAATTATAAGTTTTTTTCTAAAATAAAACGAATCCAACATATTATTAGCAAATATAAATCCCCACTGCTTATTGGCCTAGGAAGTCGCTAAGACCGTCCCTAGATATTCCTAAAGATTCACTGTCCCACATGTATGTTTACCATTACAACATGATTTATAAAATCATGCCAACAATAATTATGATATTTAAAAACCTTAGTTTTCTATGCAAAAAACTAAGGAGTCCTTGGCTTAAAAAACATTGAAAACCCCTTGGTTAGAGAACAGGACTCACCTCAATGACATATGTTATCCCTTAGCCAATATTTGAATTCCTTTAATCTCTTTTTATGTTTAATTTCAACGAGATGGTTAAATATTAACTTTTGAGAATTTAAAAAAAGGAAAAGAAAGAAAGAAATTTCAAATGAGTATCTCGATCATAATAAAGTTTTTGTTTTATTTTGAAAACAATATATTAATGTTTCAACACGTGTTGTATGTGTTATGTCAAAATGTGGATCAAGCTTTTATCATAAATGTTTATAAGGGGGACATGTACTGTATTTCTAAACATGACTGTTAGGACTGCAGAAAAGATCATTGGTGCCAACCTGCCCTCCGTTCATTGACTTATACTTTTCCAGAGTCAGGAAACGGGCAGGAACCATCACTGCAGACCCATCTCACCCCGGACACAACCTGTTCCATCTTCTCCCCTCTGGAGGGCGCTACAGAGCACTGTACGCCAAAACCAACAGACTCAGGAACAGTTTCTTTTCACATGCCATCATTCTGATGAACAGCTGACTTCTTACCCACAGTGGCAGGTTCAATTCTGTGCAGTAACCCAGCAATGCTTTGTGTAAACAGCACCTGTTCACTGGTTCCCCTTATTATTCCACTTATTTAGTATTTATTCCTCATTCTCATTTCTCACTTATTATTTATTATTTATATTTACTCATTATTCTCATTCTCATATCTCACTTATTATTTATTCATCATTCTCATTCAAATACATACATTTAAAATGACAACTATCAAAATTCACTCCTGCATACTCCTCATTGCACTCATTGCACTATTGCCTCTATATTGTTTCTGTTTAGAGTATGTATATATCAGTGTGTAAATATTGTCTGGTTGTTTTGAACGTGTAAGCGCATTGTGAGCAACGCTGTTCCAAAGAAAAATTCAAATGAAACTGATTCTGATTCTGATGACAGGTACCACATTCAGGCTCTTCCACAATGCACCATAGGATGTGGGAAATTAAATGAATAAATGATGTCTCGTTATTGGGTAGGCAGCTTACAGATCTTGAGGGCATGGTGATGTTTTCACAGAATTTAATGTACACTGCGATGCAGTCTGTCAGGTAATTGATGTCCTCCCATGTGGCTCCAGAGTACGCCCCAGTCTGTAGACTCAAAGCAGTTCTGTAGTACCTCCTCAGCCTCCTGAGTCCACCTCCTCACAGTCCTTGTGTGCACAGGCTGCCGCTTGACAAGACAAAAGAACATACTTTGGAGACAGCAAGACAAGGTTATGACCCCATTTGAAAAGTGGGGGAGGGCAGTGGCACTATATGCATCCTTAGCATTTGCATTCAGGAGGTCCAGAGTTTTATTTTTGGAATATGCCTTTTGGTTATAGGGGAAATGGCTCTCAACATATTAGATGTATGGAATTTGGTGCACACATTCAGTGCTCTCAGAATTATTTTTCTGTTTTATTTTTGCTTGGCCCTTTATTGTCTTCACAGCCAATGAAGAACAGAGACAGAGACTGGCAATGATCACCAGTTGAATTCAATTAAGTGACATCTGTATATCTGAGTTAAGTATACACATTACTGTAAATGAACTTGCAGGCAGTTGTAGAGCAACACATCAACACAAAGGCTACATGCCTTAGGATTATATTCTGATAAATATGGACTGAAGACAGTCACTGTTCAACAAGTCATTTCCTGGCCGTCTTTGTACGCTGAGACCTGGCAAAAGGTGCAGTACATATATAACACTCAGCTGGGGATGATCCAGTTGTTCATGTCTCATATGGCTAGGGCTGTGATGATATGGAAAATAAAACCGAAATCGCAACACTCAGCTCCACGAATCTGTGTCACGGTGGGAGAGGGCAGAATCGCCAACTCCCAGAGTTATCCTTCTCGTCCAGATCCAGTGCTACCAGATCTTTAAATTACTAGTAGCCCTTTTGGTGCCTTATTCCTCATGTCTGGTAAATTTAGCAAACTTTACAGACGGCTAAAAGCAAAAGAGGGGGCATTGGGGCTGTTATCATAGTAAATTGTTGCTGGCTGACTGGGGGCTGACTGTGGAATGGATGTGTCTGCGGCACCCCCCCCCCCCCCCCCCCCCCCCGAAAAAAAAAGAATCAAGGTTTATATCGAATCATGAGTCAAAAACCGTGAGCGGAATCTAACCAAAGTTTGGTGTATCGTTACAGCCCTACAATTGTCACATCAAATCTTTCTTCTGAATGCCCATTTTGAGTCAATGAGACAGGATCTTTCCAGTTGACTTTCAATACAATTAATTTCCTCACCAATTTCTATCCTCTGCAAGATAATTTAGCTAAATAAGACCAAAGCATCAGAGGTTAGATGATCACAGCAAGATTATCTGTAAGAATTGTTTAATAGAACATTTACATCTAGAAAGACTTGGTTTGTGTCAGGAAGGTTTTTACATTTACCTGAGCTGACTGAAATAAACAGAAGCAATTTCCCTCATAAATTAATCAAATATAAAAGAATTCCTTTGTCAGAAGATAATTGCTTACCTTAAAATTAGATGTCCGAGGAAGAGGGACATATTTTAATTTTATTATCATGGTTACACCGTTGTAACCATACTATAGAATCCCTCAGAGAGAATTTTCAGAGCGACCCATCTGTCAATGGAGGTGTTGGGTAATTTTCAACATCTGTTAATAGTGGAGATCGGCATGGAAACACAGAGCTTCTGTTTTGTAATTTGTGGCCCTGCTGCATCATCAAAAGTAAAAACATGGGGAACTGAACTGATATTGGCAACTGAAAACCAGAATTGCAGGGTCAGTGCAGAAGGAAAACACAGTTATGATCAAATTAATTGGACATCACCCACTTATCAACACTGGATCTCAGAGATTTTGAGTAAACAAGGATTATCAGGAAGGGCAAGATAAATGTAATTTTCCAACTATAATAGAAAAAATAACAGAAATGAACTGGGTACAAACCAAAAGGTTTCACACTTTCATCAACATGCCTTTTTTACATGAAATCTTTTCTATGAATCTATGAATTGCAGGAACGTCTGCGTGTGTGTGTGTGTGTGTGTGTGTGTGTGTGTGTGTGTGTGTGTGTGTGTGTGTGTGTGTGTGTGTGTGTGTGTTTTATGCGCATATCTCTAGAACCGTTAGTCCAATGGTGTTCAAACTGGTGTTTTGCTACGGGCACGACGTTGTTTGGATTAGAAATCCAAAAGATATCGTTAAATATATATCGGTATAAGAAGCACATTGACTTTCTACCCCTCTACTCGCTGGCCACTCCCCCTCTCACACTGCCCACTGACTGAGCACTTTGGCAGCTAAAATGTGACATACACCTGACTTCAGGCTAACAAAAATGTGCAAAGTAGCCCTACATTGGACTGTCTTTGACTTTGAATAAACAAACGACAATTCCCGGATTTAAGGACGTTTCAGAATCCCACACATGCAAAGCACACCCAGCTACAGACAACAACAAGTGGCAGGTTACCGCCTTTGGCACTTTTTCTGCTGGATATAGCCGACCATACTTACTTTTCTTCACTTTCCTGGAGGAACGGATAGCCGAAATACAATACGTGATCCCCGTCATTAATGTCTTGTGACGTAAGACTCGCGTTTAAAAGATGCTGGGTAGCGGAGAAGAGCGTACTTCACGCAACATCTTTCATCTAGAGGGAGTCTAAACGCGGATTGGCCTACTATTCATCTAAAAGTGGTGACTTGGAGATAGCAGACGTCCCCAAGCGTCAGGAAAAGAGTGAGTGTTGTGTTGAGTGTTGGGATAAACGGTGATAAATAACGACAGCTTTATCCCAATAATAAAGAGTCTTGTGCGCTTGTTACTGAAATGTGCTGAATGCAGAAGGGGACGCGCGATGCGTTAACGTAACAGGTGGCACTTTATGGTAACAATGTTTGTTTTTTTAGCATGTGTGTCAATGTCAAACGTCAGGTTTATAGTAACGAGTTAGCAGCTAACTACATGCTGAAGTGGAGGAATGCACCTTTTGAAAACATGAAGCGCTTAACTTCCCAAAGGAAAACCCGCACCGAGAAAGAAAAGGAAGCTGCTATTCATGAACTTTTTAACGTGAGCAAAGAGACTTTTTAACTACCAAAACGGATCGAGTGGAGACAAATTTCGATTAACGGACATCAGGATGTTTTCTGCTCAGGGTGGTTTGAATTACACTTCATACTTCAACATGAGCGATGACCGGGAGCCGGGAGACGCGCCGGCTGGCACGGGGACGATCTCCCCGGCGGGCTTCGTAGTGCTGTCCGTGGTGCTGGGCTTCATCATGACTTTTGGCTTCCTAAACAACTTCATTGTTCTGCTTTTGTTTTGCAAATTCAAGAAGCTGCGAACACCAGTGAACATGCTGTTGTTGAACATCAGTGTCAGTGACATGCTGGTGTGTTTGTTCGGCACCACTCTCAGTTTCGCCTCCAGTATTCGGGGGAAGTGGCTGCTGGGACGCAGCGGCTGCTCCTGGTACGGTTTCATCAACTCCTGCTTTGGTAAGGTCTTCCTATTTCCTGATATATTCCAGCATATGCCTGACCAAAAACACGGTTTCAGCTTGTATGTACAGCCTGGTGGTTTACCATCTCCACCATAGCCTATTAAAAATCACAAACATATTTTTCTTATAAATAATTTAGACCTACATCCACCGTCATCATCCGTTTAATTAAATAAAAAAAATAAAAATAAGACAATAATGATAATGCTAAAGGATAGCCTATAGCCTAGCCTGTTCAATTTCTTGTGGAAATGTCTGCTGCTTTTTTTGCAACATTACCCACAATGGATACAACCTGAGATATTTAAAAGTAAGTGACCCATGGCAAATCTCCCCAATATCGCCAATCCTATTGTTGCTTTTATATTCCCTGTTGGCGTATAGCCTACATCAGTGACTGGATCGGATGCGTTAATGTGTTTGTTTTTAGAATGGCAGGTCATCTGCAGCACCATCTGTTTAATGACTTTACTAAGGCAATTAACACATGCGAAGGTCATTGCTATTGTAGTGGTTAAATAATGGGGACAACAATTTCCAAAGGTCCATGTATTCCCGCTAATATCTATATTTTACAGTGAGACATTTTAGTTAAAAAATACACTTGGCAGTGCACACTGGGGGGAAAAGTAAATGTAACACTGTTTCTTTATCACCTCTAGCTCTATTTGTATTTGACCTTTTCTAGCTGAAAACAAAAGGGAATGAGTACATTAATGCACCATGTTGTTTATGATTTGCAGAGGGAATCTTTCCAAATGAAACAACATGTGATTGTTTGCTTTAATGCAATAGATGAGAATTCTGGGCTAAAAAGTCCTATACCTTGTGAGTTAACTCCTTTGTGCATCAAGTGTCAAACATCCCCATTTTACTATTGTACACAAAGACAAATTTGCTGTCTTTATGCCGTCAAGTCTGGGCTTTGTGGTGGTGTTTGTTGTTCGATTCCTCCACCTGAAGAATTGTAATAATGTAAGGAATTGGATGCATTGACCTTAATGCCTATCTCACAACCTTTGAACTATCCTATTTGATGATAAGAAATTACTCATTAATCCTCGCTTTTGTCTAGATGTTTGATCTGCAATCCAATAAGGGTTTAAATGAGATATAGATTTCCTAGATAATTTAAGTCAGGGGACCTCATGTAGTTTAGAAATTATAGTATGCTATAGTTTCTCCGCCCTCTCACATCCTTTGAGGGAATATTTTGTATTTCGCAGTGTTCTGTTAAGTTTGCTTCTGTCTATTTACATGCTGTCCTTTGGTATGCCTCACTGATGAAAAAAAAGAGAGAGAGAATTTTGATTGAGACAAATTTCCATTTTATTGGAAAAAAACATGAAATTATTCAGACTGTGTTTTTCGAATCAGCAGGCGTTTGTTCAGACCGTCTCCCTCCTCTGGGCTAAGTGTTTGCTAGTATCCAGGACTTGACTCAGCGTGGTGCTGAATACTGGAGATAGTGCAAATCTCATTGATGTGATTAAGTCAGTTGCCAGACACCATTAGACACATACATTACTTCTTTCATGACACCTGCAGGTATCATTTTTGCATGATATTGTTCTGCAATGCCAGTGAGAATATGCTGCTGAAACAAGACAATTTAACTAATACATGCTATAGTATTTGTTTTGTTCTTCTTTTGCTGTGACATTCATTTCTACCCTGCCATAAATATAGTTTCTAGAATAACAAAGCTTACAGAATTTAGCAGATATAAAAGAATTGGCCTAAAAAAACTGGCAATAAGTATATGAAGAACACCCATCTCTTAATGTTTATGTTAGAAAATCATCAGAAACATGTCCTATTTTACTAACTTACTAATTTTGATGCTGATTTTATTTTTCTACCATTGTGAACTAACATAAATATGTATTCAGATAATTTCACCTTGACATTCTCAGACTGTATTGTGTGCATCTGCATGCAAATAACAGAATGTGTGCTTTGTTGTGTATATTTGTGTATCATGTTAACGCTCATGCAGTGATAATTCACTATGGTTTTTGATTCTCATCCTTTAAATAAAATTCATGATGAAAAAGTAAACGATTTCTGATTGCAAGCATAAAATGTTATCATTGAAAATGACGTAAAAAAAAATAAAAATAAAGCCTCTGTATGTGTCGTATTAGCTGTTTTTCTTGTCCTTGTTATCTTTTTGTTTTGACATGTAATGGCGCAGGGTCAAAATGTGCAATGCCTAAAATGTGTAATGCCTACATTTAAACACACAAGCAATCTCACACATTTATTCACAATAAGTACACTTGAATGAAGTGTTGCAAAACAATATGTTGTTGCAATGTGTTTACGTGTTCCCCAGCATCAAGCACACTCACACCTTCCAGAACATCTTGTTCTCCCCCTAGCAATGGCGTTACACATTTCACACATCTGTTTCAAATGTCCATTGATGCATGGCTACACCTTCACAATAATGTCTAACTTGAATTATTCATTTCAACCATACCAACCATTTCAACCCTGCCACCATCTCCACACTGTTGTCTATTCTTCAGATGAGACATCAGAGGAGCTGCTTCTATATGTCACTGCCAGAGCACAAATTCATTCATTAGATGTAATATCATGATTGAGCACCACTTGCCCTTGGACTGCCCAAGGCTAGTTTCAAGCAAGGCTCAATTAAAAAAAAAAAAGCATTACTTCAGCCCCCCTCTCCCAGGTCTTATAAAGGTCTGTTTTATCTCTTGTTTTCTGAAGGCAAACAGAATGCAATTAACCAGCATGATGCAGATGAATCACCTATCTCTGTTTGGTTGTTGTTTACTACACCTTTACAGATGTTTTCTAAGTATTACCTTTGACACACAACTCTTTGAGAGAAAATACATTCGCAACCAAAAATGATCAAGTGAAATACAAAAACGTTTTCGTTTATGGTCCCCAGAGAATGAATTCCATGGTTACTAGTGATCCGTTTTTTTTCCTCACTATGGGTGAAATCTGTGGTTTTGAGGGAAATGTCCCCTATAAATTTGGGACACATTCCTGCCTCCCTGTTTTGGCCAGAGAAGAACACCTGACCACAAATATGTCATTCCTGTTGCTGCAAATAACCAAGTGTAATCTTTCCCAGCAAATGTATGGAGCGCTTATTATGTTACATGAGAGTAAAATCAACAGTTGCTTTGTGGAGGAATAGAGAGAGAGAGAGAGAGAGAGAGAGACAAAGAGAGAGAGAGAGAGACAGATGGTTTCACAATTAATAAATTGATTGCTGCAACGTTTTAATTAGCAGTGAAGAAGTGTTGTATTTACCTCATTTCAAGCTGCACAAGATACTTTAGGGTCTTTGATTTTTCATATTTCAAGTGTTTTGTCTATCTGGTTTCAGTGTGCTGTGTTTTTCTTCCCAAGACATATAAGATTCTATGCCCTCCAACTACCCATTCCTTGAATGCCTCATGGTAATACGGTGTAATTTGAACCATGAGGTATTACAATAAGAATACTTTCTATGCCCAATATATAGAAAGGTTTTGTCTCTAGTCCTTGCTTGTTTTACTGAGCTATAAGGACAAGTGTTGGCAACATCATGAAGCCATGAAATGGAAAAATGAGAAATTTCAAAGATTCCAAAGAGGAAGAAACAGTAGCAGATGGCTCACCGTGTTAGATTTGAAAATATTAGGCAGTGAAATAACCAGTTCAGTAAGCATTAGTCCTTCATTGAATAACTGCTCTAAATGATACATTTTATTTTGTCTGAGGGCTTTATAATGCACAACAAATCCCACAGAATCATAAGACCCGATGTCGGTGTTAAGGACCTTGTCACTGCTGCTCCATCACAACGTATGTGCACTGTCTGGAAAGCTGTAGAAAAAAAGGCAGAGAAACTATGTGATATAAACATATAAGCTTATTATTTCAAATGCATCACCATCACAATTAAGGGGCACCAAATGTAAGATTCAATTCTATTTTGTAGCTGATATATTTCAATTATATAGCTTACTTTTCTCACATTAAGATCTGTTTTCTCAGATTTAAGACAGAAATAAGTGTAAAACGTAAAAAGTTAAAGATGTTAGATGTTAAATCTAAATATTATATCTGTCTAAATGTTCAATATAAATATTAACTCTAAACCTAAATGTTAGATTTAAAGCATAAATGTTAAATCTATATGTTACATCTGATTCAAAATATTATATCTAAATGTAAATGTTAAATATACAAATAGCCTATTCTATTCTATGTTTTACCTGCTGATCCCATGGCTGATCCACGGTCATTTCGATTTAACATTTAGGTTTAGATTTATATTTAGATTTTTAATTTGCATTTAATATTAAGATTTAACAATAGACATTTATCTTTTTAATTTGACTTTATAAACAAAAGTGAACTGAATAATCAAAATATATTAATTATAAAATTATATCTGAATTTTTACATTTGAAACCCCACACCATTGGCCCCATTTGTAAATTAGATTGCATGGTTCAAAATCTGTCTATGTTATCATCTAACAATAACAAATTTTAAGCACAACAACCCTGACACCATGAATAAAAAATAGACTTTGCCAGAATTAAATACTGGCTGTAATACTAATGGTAAATGGAATTAAAACCAATATTTACAGCAATGGTTACATGAAAAATAAACCCTGCTCAAGGTCTTCAAGCTGATGTATTTCCGATAACAAAACAATCGTGATCTGATTGTTTCCTAACACACACATTAACATTCACATTCATGCGATAACCGCAGCGGTTCACTAAATATGAGCTCTTGAACATCAGGGAAACAACACCATCGCACTTAGTTCACACTTTTCTTGCATCTTCCTTGGATTTATTGGACATTCTCGTCAAAGGTGTGCTCCGCATTGCCAATGCGGTAAAGCAAAAGTGGAGAAGAGGTATAGGGGCCGGTGTGCTTGTTCACCTCTGCAGGCAGAGATTTTGCACTCCACTACTTGGATTATTTCTCTTGAATGTGCGCTTATTGTGCAACAAACTGGACAAACTACAGCTACTGTTAATGAAATACAGAGACTTTTCTCAGAACCTCAGACCACCGATGGTTCACCTGAATCCCTCATACAAGCAGAAATCAAAACTCTCTAAACCTTTAATGAGAACATCTAAGAAGTGGACCAGTGAATTGGTGGCATATCTTCAGGTGTGTTTGAACTACAGAGTGGAATGTTTTCAGTACTGTCAATAACAGCTTGGACGATTACATGGAGGCTGACATCATACATCAGTTTCTGTGAGAACGGCTGTAAACCAAGACGTTTAGGAAGAGGCGTTTAGGAGGGGAGACAGGGACTGGTTGAAAGAGTCAAAATTTAGATTTAGCAAGGCAGTGAGAGAAAACTGTACTCTGAGAAACTCCAACAACAGTTTTCGGCTTCTGTCTGGAAACACTCACAGATATCTTTAACACCTCACTGGAGACATGCCACGTACTAGCCTGCTTTAAGTCCTCCACCATGATCCCTATCCCCAAGAAGACAAGGATCACAGGACTACCGACTACAGACCCCTGGCCCTGACCTCAGTGGTCATGAAATCTTTTGAGCACCTTGATCTGGTTTACCTCACCAACCCATCCTGTACAACCTGCAGTTTGCCTAAAGAGCAAACAGGTCTGTAGACAACGGTGTAAACACGGCTCTTCATTATATCCTCTGTCACCTGTACACCTCAGGAACCTACTCAAGGATCCTGTTTGTGGACTTCAGCACTGTTTTCAGAATTATTCTCCCAACTCTGATGCAGGACAAGCTGACCCAGCTGCATGTGCTTGGCTCCACTTGTAGGTGGATCACAGACTTCCTGAATGACCGGAAGCAGCACAGGAAGCTGGGGAAAAACGTCTTTTACTCTCTGACCATCAGCACCAGGGGTTGTGGATTTTAAGAAGGACCCAGTTCCAGTCACACCCATCACCCTGGTGACTCCTCAATATTCCTGGGCTCAGTCATCTCCTGGGACCTCAAGTCGCCTCAAGGACCTAATCAAAAAAGTTCAGTAGAGGATATACTTCCTGCTCCAGCACTGTCCGACGCTATTGTCCGTTCTGCTAAGAAGGTGATTGGCTGAAATCTGCCGTCTCTCCATGGCCCGTACGCCTTCAGGACGTTGACACGGGCAGGAAAGATTGTGGCCGATCCCTCTCACCCCGGACACAAAACAGTTTGAACCCCTCCCCTTTGGCTGGAGGCCGTAGTCAATCAGGACCAAAACCTCATGCCATAAAAACTGATTATTCCCGTCTGCAGTCAGTCACGCTAACAAAGCCCCAGGACCTATGAAATTGAAATTTCATCCTACAACCTATCCTCTACATATTCTATATATCCAGAACCTTTGAGTATCCCTCTACATTTTTGTACGTCTTACACCAAATCATGCAGCCTCCTTTTTCTTTCTAATTGTCAAATAGTTGTATGTACGTATGTACTGTATTGTGTGCTGTACCATCAACCAAAGCAAATCCCTAATAAGTGCTACTTACTTAATGTCTTTCTGATTCTGATTCTCATGTTTTCCACAGGATGACAACAATATCTGCTGTAGAATATCTTTAAGCGTAACTCTCACCAAAATGCAACCTAGGGTACTTTTGTAAATGTACATAAGTCAAACCTTTGTTTAAACGCATAATTGGGACAGAAATGCCATTTTTAAGACTTACATTATTTTAATTTTTTGGAAAAATGGCCTTTGACTGGGAGTGCTAGGTGCCCTACTATGATAGCATCAACATTGCTGTTGTTTGTTGTTTGTGTACACAGAGTTTACTGAAAAGAAAGGTTTTGAACGACTCACTTTAGCAGTTGTTTACGCTATCCGTCATTTTTCCAGTCAAAAATAGTCAATCTCTGTTAAAACCTTTATTTTTAGTAAACTCTGTGAAAACAAACAATGTTCTCAATGCTTAATGTAGAGCCCCCAGTGATACTTCAAGCAAAGTTTCACGTTGTGTTGAGCCTTTCTTTGTGTTTTAAAAATAAAATAAAAAAAATCTAATCTAAACCTAAATATGCGTTAAAACAACAGTTTGACTAGTGTAAATTCACAAAAAGACCCTAGGTTACATTTTGGCGGGAGTTACATTTATGTATTGTTTCCCACTCTCACTCCTCCACCTCTCTGTCCCTCTTAGGTATTGTATCGCTGATCTCTCTGGTGATCCTCTCCTATGACCGCTATAGCACTCTGACTAAATACAACAAGCATGGTCCAGGCTATCGCAAGCCTCTGCTGGCTGTTGGCGGCTCTTGGCTGTACTCTTTTTTCTGGACAGTGCCCCCTCTGTTGGGCTGGAGCAGCTATGACATAGAGGGGGCTGGAACCAGCTGCTCTGTGTCCTGGAAAGTTCAGACGGTCCAGTCGCACGCTTACATCATCTGCCTCTTTATATTCTGCCTGGGTCTACCCATCCTGGTGATGATCTACTGCTATAGCAGACTGTTATGGGCAGTTAAACAGGTATATAGACATCAAACTGTGTGTGCGTGTGTGTGTGTCTGTGTCTGTGTGGTTATGCACCTTTCCTGTCTGATGTTGCAACCACTAATTGCTTAAATTGATCCTCCACCAAAATTTAGATTTTAAATAGCCAACATTGTAGGATTGAACATAGGCTTGAACTAAAAATAGCTAAAGAAATAGTTTGCTTTTTCACAAAGAGTAGCAGGTGTTTAGATTGAATGTATGTGATTTACAACTGACTCTAATGTTGGAGGTTAAAATAAGTTTCAAAACATCAATGGAAAGCTTTCAAACCAAACATGTACAGAAAAAGGCATGCTCAATTGGCCTCCCCATGAAAGAGGGTGAATTTCAGTGGCAAGTGGAATGTAGTGGAGGAATTTTGTTCATTGAAGCAGAATTTTATAACACCTTCAACCTTTCCATCCGAGGGATGAAGCCTGAGTGTGAAAATAGGTGTAAATCACTAAGGAAGTGCTTTTTTTAGTACTATTTCTGGTCTTCTTAGGGACTAAGAAATATCTAGAAAAAAACGTTTTTGCTTGTTATCTGCTGGGACCACAGAAATAGATCCGCTCTAGACAGCCTCCTGTATTTTGTAAGAGCTAGCGTTCACTCCCTACTGGGATGGCATGTGTGTCTCTCACACGAAAGTCATCAAATGTATCCCAAAATAGTAGCTAATACAGTACCTCAGGCAAATATTAGGCTTTGTTCCACTCTTTCAGTTGGACTGCTTAGCTGATTGCAAAACGTACCTAATAAATTCATCTGTCGTGCAGCATCTGATCATGATTGTTTTGTGGTTTGTATCCTATCTACTTGCAAGGTTCAGTTCAACAATGTTTAATGAGACAAACAAGTTAATATACATTTTCTAACAATCACACCTCATTTACTTTAATGGTGCAAGAGTAGATAGATAAGAACGGGACCACCAGAGGAAAGGAGGATTGGTTCAAAGTATAATTTCATGCAGATAAACATTCCAGGAGAAAAAAAATAAAAAAATGAATGGTGCCAACTTACGATACCAAGACTTTGTTTATCACAGAAATGGAATGTAACAGTTTCACAACAGCCTCTAAGAAGCCTACAAGCCGAAACTGGTGCTTTGAGTTTCTGGGAGAGACATTACTTGCTTTTAATAGTTAAATCCTTAGCACTCCCAGAGATATGTTTATTTCTGAGAGCAGAGGGGGTCCGCAGGGCAAGGGATTATCACAACAATATGCCCCAGAAAGACTAGCACTGACAAAGCCCAAAGCCACTCGCACATGTTCTTGAATGTAAGGTACTTTGGACCTCAGTTTTTACAGCGCTATACAGATTAAGATTATTAGAATTACGTTAGAATACGATTGTACAGCATACAAACACAGAAAGAAAATACACAACCTCTGACCCCTAAGGAGGAGGAAGAACTGTTGGCACTGCTGTCGAGCTACACAGGAGTATGTCTTATATCTCAGGGTTGTTCTTCCAATGATCTGTCTTATCCTCAAACTGCTGGGTGGCTCTTTCTAAAAATAAATCATTTTATCTGCTTGTAATGACCTTGTGGTATCAATAAGCTGCTTTCACTTTCCCTATTACCTCTGTGTGGGTCACATTAGTTGAATTGGTTTCAGTTCAGTTTTATTACCTCTGTTCAGTCACTCTTTAAACCACCTTTGCAATCCTTAATACGCCATTATACTTTAGCACACTAACCCTTTCTTATTGGAGTACATCTTTATACTTAATCATTTCACATACCGTTGGCTAGAGGGTATTCTATTTTGTGCAGTTAGCTCTGCTGTTTAAAACCTCCAGTCTATTCAAGGTTTCATGATGCAAATCATCAATCTGAAATTGCACAATTATTCTCAATATAGTTTAGCAATAATAGTTTTGCGGTACAATTTGTTGTGTTTTTGGCAACCTCATATGGGTTAAAAATTGAAAATCTTTTAGTAGGCCTATTCCTTAACACGTAATAAAGACATGTTACAATTTTATTGATGATTTTGCAAAGATCTTTGATCGATGATGGCCATGTTTTTTGACCAATCTTGCTCATGTAAAGCAGAAATGTGTATCTTTGTCCCGTAAGGCTGTCTACCAATTTAGATGTTGAAAAAAATCAAACTTGACAAAGTTCTATGCATTTAACTGTTCACATTATGCAAATTGGCACAAAAAAAACCTCACGGCGGACGTTTATTGTCCAAGAGGCTTTTAGTAGTGCATAAGTGGCATGGCCTTAAATGATTGCAACACCATCAGGCCAAATGGCATTATAATTGATGGGAACCAAATGCACATAATTTCCAGTCCTTGGGCTAAGTTTGGTGTTTCTAGCCAACCCAGTCTCACGGCAGTTCGTGAAATGTTCACGTAATTTAATCTATTGATTTGTACACAGACATGCTTATATCATTTTTTTTCTGAATCAATAGATTAACTTAGTCTCTTTAGACTTATTAATAATTTTGTGAACATTTCACAAACTGCCGTGAGACTGGGTTGTTCTAGCTCTTTCAGGTCACTGCAGTTTGAGCCAACAGATAATAAATCGGAGCAAAAACAATACATTTCTACCCCTATGAGGTTTGAACCTAAAACATGTTCTATATGCTCAGATGATTAAAAAAAATCATCATATTTAATATAATGCATTCCCCATACTTGATGTTATACACTGTACATTCCTGTGAAATATATTGCAAATATAGAAGTGATTTATTTCTGCCAGTGAGATCCCTGTCTAACCTTGGCTGCTAAAGCTGGCCCTCAGCTTTTTATAATGTAGGCATTCCTGTTGCTGTAAAAGATATTTAGATCTTTTAAAAGGATAAGTGTATATTATTTCTAGTTTGTCTTAAAATAATTCTTACATGCCACATGTGCCCTGACAGCATTGTTTTCCTGTCTATACTGGCCACAAAGAGATCCCTTCCGTTAAGAAATATAAATGTAAGTGATGGTTGACAAAATCATCATGCCATTTCTGTGCACCAACAAGTAGGTATCTATCTTAGTATTTTTACTACAAAGTCTCTTTTTGCTGTTGATGCTTCAGCTCTCCAGTTTGTTGCGTGCTCGTGGTAGTCCAAAAACACCCATGCCAATAAATTTATGGCAAACGGTTGCACAGAAAAGACTGCGCTTTTGAAGAATCCGAGCAGCAACAATGACTGCAGTGGGAAGTAATCCCCATTAGCATACACATACATATAACATTTGACCTAGGTAGGGTCAATGCAGAAGCTCAGCAAAGAGGAGGTTGGGGTGGTGGAGGAAGATGCATATCAGGAGAGTTGAGATGTGTCAGGTTATATATCTTTCTGTATGCAACTGTATGAATATGATCGGGTGGTCTTTGCCAGCTGGTAGCCTGGCAACTGGTCAATGAACCACTTATTGTGAAATCTGAAAATCTTGAATGAAACAGCTGACCGCAATCTACTAATGCAATTTTAAACATCAGAGCTCTGCCAGACCTGATCATGGATGTGTTCGCAGAGGGTTGGTACAGCGCCCTCAATCAGCCTGGTGTCCATTAGAAGGTTTTAACTTTCACAGTCTAGAAAAGCTATTGTAAAGTGTGTGATCATTCCAAAGTAAGTTGTTGCCTTTACTTTTCTTTCATCACTTTTCTTATTGTTGCAAGATAGTGCAATTGATTCCTTTTCGGGAAACAGATGACAAGCAATCCTGAATTTTGAATGTTAGAACATACTTGAATGAAAAACCCTTTAGGGAAATCAACAGCTGCCAAGGAAGATGGAAATAAATAAACATGATCACACTTTTACAAAGAAGCTTTTCAGTGAACATTAAAGTTCTAGACAGGTTTTCAACTACAAGATCTTGTTGTGCTCTTGCTTCACCAACCCTCTCTGTCATCCACAGGTGGGTAAGATAAGAAAGACTGCCTCGCGGAGGAGAGAGTACCACATACTGTTTATGGTTTTGACCACAGCGGCCTGCTACATGTTGTGCTGGATGCCTTATGGTGTTGTGGCCCTGATGGCAACATTTGGCCCTCCCAACATCATTACTCCTGTGGCCAGCGTGGTGCCCTCACTACTGGCCAAGAGCAGCACTGTCATCAACCCTCTCATCTATATATTCATGAACAAACAGGTGAGTCAGCAATGGGACCGTTTGACATGTACGACAGCTTTATTTACACAGTAAAAAAAGACAAATTACAACAGCTGAAATTATACAAATGGTC
Source organism: Etheostoma cragini (assembly GCF_013103735.1). Classification (NCBI taxonomy): domain Eukaryota; kingdom Metazoa; phylum Chordata; class Actinopteri; order Perciformes; family Percidae; genus Etheostoma; species Etheostoma cragini. Next base: position 11,537,324 of record NC_048417.1, read on the forward strand.
TATTTAAATATCAATTCAAGTGTAAGAGTTTTCACTGTCAAATCAAAGTCCAGAAAAACACCCTAAGGCCGTTGGGAGTAAAAACAGGACTTTCTCTCTTATTATGTTCAGCTATGGATGCATTTTTTTCTCTTCCTCTTTTCATGAGTACTGCATGAAGCTGCAGGAGGGAAATGTCCAAAAAAACTTAAAATGTTCAACAATCCTTGAGAAGCAGTGTGGTGCAGAAATTCCCACAATACTGAGTAAAAACATGGCATGAAAACTAGGCCTCGGGAGTAAAGAGCGGAAAGAAAGAGGCTGAGAGGGAAAAACGTAATAAACAGTGGCTGCACATTTCTCATGGATTTTTCTCTAATCTCACCACTCACGTTTAACACAATAACCTGTATATAATCCTGGCATTAAAATGTTATCTTAAAGAGAATTAAAATTTCCATTAAATCCTACCTTCAAACATTCCAGAGAGAAACAGTAGCACCTTATAAGTCCTGCTATTACTTAGAGTCCGCTAAGACATATTTAAAAACTGAATTTGGCACAATATTAAGATGTGAAGACGAAGTTGCCAGAATGCCTAGCATTAAATCAAGTTCTCCCAGGGAACTACTTACAGCTGCACCACTGCTGAATGTGATTTCCAGTCCACAAACATGCACTAAAATCTGCAAAACAACACTTGAGGAAAAAAAAGAAGAAAAAAACATTAATTTAACATTAACATTAATGACAATGGTGTCTACTTGCAGCACAGTACAGCACGGACAGTTTAAGACTCTAACCCCTGATCCTGATTTGCATGCTCTGTGCATTGGAAAGTAATCCAAGTTATTAGAAATATACATGTACATAATGGGTTCAGGGTGTTTTCACCTTCAGTGTGTTACAATCACAAGTAAAACATTTGATTATTTATCTCAACAGAGAAACATAAAACCTACAGCAGAGCTGAAAACCTGCATGATCCAAAATAATTGATAAATCTCCTTAAGCTTCAAAAATGGTTTCTATAGTCACGTTTTTTTAACCTCTGTTACAGTCATCTCCCAGTTTTTACCAGGTTCCTTGTTCCAAGAATCTTCTAATGACATGCCAGACAATACACCTGAAACTGGGGCTGGGTATCAAACTTCACTACGTTTTTGTATTCAAAATGCGTCCATTAAATTAAGATATTTCTATACAATTCCTACTAAGGCAGCTGCAAATCAATGAGGGGAACTGCTTTGTGGCAATATTAGATTTACAGCAGTTTACATCAATATGATGAAATACCGTTGTCCTGTATGTAATTTATTAAATTAGTCATTCCCATCAGGTTATTTTTTCAAAATGTATACAGTTTTCCAACTAGCTAAAAGTAATGCTGTCTAATTAACTACAGCTCTGCAATAAATCCTGTTTTAGAGAGATGTTGATTCAGTTGTATGGTCAATTTATAGGATGTAGTTTGTGGTGCTGTTTAGTTTACTGCATTATAGTTATATATCAGATAAGTGTTTTTAATATTTTGTCCACTGCGATTTATTTAATGAATTTATATTTATTTACTAGATTTAGTTTTAGCAAAGTCTCACTACTGTAATAAACAACAGTGTAGTTTTTCAACATAATTTCCAGAGAATATCTCGATAAACAGTCACTGTTGCAAAATAAAATACCATAATAGAGGTTTTTTTATCTACATCGCCCAACCCCACCAAAAACTTGTTGTGGTGTTTTGTCTATTCTTTGATCAGGGGTTGCCTGAGTTATAAAAAGAGTGTTTTGTAAATGCATCGTTCGGTATCAGCACTGTACTGTGTTTTTGTAGTACTACTGACACATTTTGGATGATACCCAGCCCTACTTAATATCAAGTAATGTTAAGCCCCAGAATCATCTACATTGAACTACTACAGAGCCATCTAATTCAGCATACATCAGACTATTCAAAGCAACATTTCTGAGACATGTTTTCACATCTTATATCAAACCACAACCAATGGCACAAGAACATTTTGAATAACACACTTAGCAATATAACTCTGTTAAAGGCAAGATTTTTCTGACAAGCAGCAAAAAAAATCACCACCAATCTCCCTCTCCACGCTAAACTAATACCTCTAGAGCTTGCTGAAGATGTGACACTGACTGAATGTAATCATAAAAAGCATCATAGTTGGAGACAAAGCAAATCTGCTAATATTACCAGTTCAAGTTCCTCTTTTATTATTGTCTCTACTCTGAGCAGTGAAAGGTCACAGACCAATATTAAAGATTTCAGCAAATATGAGACATTAATAGTTGCAGAAAATGAGCTATATGCTGTTACATGATAAAGAAATAACCCTGCACATGCGCAGACCATACTGTACTGCATTGGTGAGCTTCAGGGAGGGTTTGGGCATTACACGTAGTGGGAAAATTACATTCAATAAAGAGTGAACTGAATCCCCTGATACAGCTCACTGACATTGCAATATCCACTGCTCCCCACCTGTGTCCTGCTACAGTATTTGATGCATGTACCTGAACAGTCACAAGGCAACCCTAGGAACGTTTTAAGTCGACCTCTAGGCACAGAGTTACAGCTGTTCTGAGCACCAGTTTGTTCTGAAGATCTATTTAGGCCCCACTCACTTTGATTTAATGACGCTGTCAGTAAAAAAAAATAAAAATGTTACTATTGGTAGGATGAATCCACAAAGGGCAACCAGTGCCATCCTTCCTGTGGGCTAGTAACTGAGAGACAGGCTTCTAGACTCTGAATGAGTAATCATTTAAGTGTGAACAAGGAGCGACATACAGGTGGTTGTGAGCTGGCAAGTTGGCATGCACAGGAAGGTAATTTAATAGATCTTATAAGTGTGAAACAAACCATTTGTGACCGCACAAAAATGTTGGATTTCACAAGAAGATAGAGGAATGTCAAACGGCAACACCTGCTGCAGAGAGTAATATGACTGGTGTGACACCTTGACATTGTATCTGTGAAGACACCAAAACCGTATTTTTACACTATGCAATCTTCTGCATGAAATGCTTCTCTATGTAAGTGTGAATGTTTGTATATTTGTGAGTGTATGTTGCATTTATGACATTCAGCGTGGATGACTTCTTTGCTTATACACAACCCTTTGGACCAGTAAAAAAAAAAAGAAAAATCACAAGTATCCACGTAATAAACCGTGGCATTTCCTTCAAGTGGAGAACCACCCATACTATTGAAAAACAGTATACACCATTGACACATACCCAGTTATTGAAAATTCACTTGTCTATCTAAAACACTATCTGTTGCTACCCCAGTCAGCTCCACAGCTAACGTGGCTCAGCTAAAGCAGAGAGAAACGTCTTTTTCAGCTTCATCTTTGAGACTCTACCTGCCAGTCTCTGGCCTAGTAAACCATTTTAAACGAAGAAACATTCTTTCAGAAGTCTCCACGAAGATCCCTCCCTGGAGGGCTATGGCTTATGTTCTTCATCGGTCTACTGTAAATCTTGTAAGCTCCAGCCTCAATGTCGCCAGTGGCTTTATTGCACCTCTCCCTTAGTCAGCCAGAAAAGGCTGGAGTGTGTGTGTATGTTCAGGCTCAGAGGGGTCAGGTTTAATATCTCAGATTTCACAGTTGACGGTGCTGAAACCCGGAAGAGTGACCCGTCCCTTTCTCCTGAGGTCACTCTCGGGGCCGGTGTTGATCCGCTGGATCAGGCTCTTCTCGTACAGGAGGGGATGGTAGGCACCCAGTGTACAGGCAGCATCATAATAACGCTCATGGTAATGGCACAGGTCTGTCTGCCTCATGGAGGGAATGTACTCGTACACATGCACCTGCTCGCATAGCGCCATCATCAGGAGGATGCCTGCAATGGTAACACACAGAGACAGAAAGACAGAGACAGAGAGACAGAGAGAGAGACAGAAAAAATGTTAAGGTCCATATTTAAACCATAAAAGACTAGACTATAAAAACTATATACTACACTATAAAAGACTTTAAACTATTTTTTTTTTTTTTACAATGACTTACTTTAAAACCTGTTGATACTCAAATGCAAACTAGTTTAGGGTAGAAAACAAAAGTACAACCCTGATATTTTAACATCAGTCAATCAATGCCACATTACACTTGGAAAGACAAAGTATAGGCGGTCATCTTTTACCTTACCTTAATAGCATTTTTTTATCCAGGGAAGTTTAGCAGTAATCTCTTTTTCAGAAGCTCTCTGTTGATATTCCCACCTGAAAGCTGCTCAGTGCAATCACAGTGTGATCTGCTAGCCACTTGCTAACTTTACTGAAGCAGTTGAGGGTAAATGGAATTGTTAGAAATTTGGGGAATTACGCGTATTGCTGTCTTGCTGAGAGCTAGATGAGAAGATCTACACTATTCTCATTCAGTATTTGCCCGTTTACTATGAAGCCACAGCCATCAGCTGATTAGCATAGCTTAGCATAAATGTCAGAAGCAGGGGAAAACTGCTAGCCTGTTTCCAGTCTTTAAGCTAAACTAAGCTAAATGGCTAGCCGGATGTATTTTTGTATTTAACAGACATACTGTATGTAAGAGTCTTAATAATGTTCTTGTTTCACTCTCAAACTCATCCAACAAAAACAAAACTTTACTAAAATGTCAAGTTCTTCCTTTAAGGTTGCCTCAATAGTAATGACATTTCATTGTTTTCATCTGGTCCAGAGACTAACCAGAAAACTGGCCACCACCGCTGCTCTTACATTTTCACTTTAGTGAAGTTCTGCTTTTGTTTTTTTGTTTTTTCTTCTCTGTTCGCCATGACTTCAAACTCCTTTAGCCTCCAAGTCCAACCTCTGCACTAATTTGCCTTTCAAATGTTTTTTTTGTGCTTGGCATACACATACTGCACATACCTTACCAGCCTTTATATATGCTAGTATTAATATGCAGTGATCCTAAAAATGCACATCTGATAAGGGAAAGTAAAAGTGTCTTCTTCTGCATCAGCTAAACGTGCTCCTTCGGGAAAAGCATTCATCATAAAGTCTCCATTGGATCTGCATAGTGTCAAAAGTGAGGGACTGCAGTTACACTGGGCAAACATGCTAATGTGATTATAAGTGTAAATGTGAAGTTTGGTTGTGCGGAAAAAGATTACCATGCTCAGCAATACCCTCCTTTAGATAAAGATAAAAATTGAACTGAATACATCATGTGTGAAGACTGTGAGTTTGACTGACTCAGCATGCTCTGCATTGGTATCTTTCATACACTGTGACACCCTGCCTACACAGAGCAGTTAGCCCCCACATATAGTTTACCCTTTGGTATTTTTCATTCCACCTTGTTTTGAACATTGCTGCTGATTTTTGTTTATTAGTTCGTCTCTGATGATTGTTATTCTGCTCGCATCTCTCCATCTTCTCTATTGTTGCTCTCCAGCTTGATCACAGTCACCACAGAATGTATACGCATGTTGTGTAGGCCTACATTGATTTAGCCTTCAGCTTCCTGTAATGTTTTTTTGATGAGATCCAAAAATTTGAATCTCTAAGTTATTAAATCTAGACTTAACTTTCTCATAACTATCAACATACTGATCAAATAAATATAAATTCTTATCAGCTGAAATGTGTATTAGTTATAGACTAGTTTACAATAAATGTCATTGGCCTTTAAAACAGTCCGTCAAAACCAGTATACGTGGTTTTCTAGTAAAATGACTAATTCTACATGTTTGTACATAAGTTCATCACTTTTATTACTGTCAGAAGGTGACTATAAGTTAATTTAAATATCATGCAGTACAAATATACAAAGGCAAATGCATGCAAGTTGAATGTTGATAATTGATGTTACCTTTAATAATATAGTGAGTGAGTTCATTTGAAATAGACTTGAACAGTTACTGTGTCTACAGCCCGTTTGTAGCTTATTTTGATATCCAGACAGCATGAAACTACAATTTCTATTTATTTTACATGGCTGTCCAAAGTTGTAGATAATGTAGATGAGATACAATACTGCTAAAGTAATGACCACTGCATAAAAAAGGTACCCTTACATAATTGTTATTTACTTTATTAACATTTGTCTTCAACAATGTGTCCCATTAATGTGCAAAAAGAGAGTGTTGACAAACACCTGTCTTAAGTTGTACAAATGTATTTATTCAGAAGCAAAAGAATAACAAAAGAGAAAGAAAAAAAGATTGCACCATGACTCAGTCCCTCACAAAGTTCAGGAAACACAGAACAAATACCTATATTTCAGACAGCAGCTCTCAGACGTTGCCAACTACTGTGTTGAATGAAGGTCAAACCAACTGGACCACTTACTTTATAAGTCCAACAAGAAATTGAGGAAGCATTTTGCCCTTTAACTGGCACTAACAGTAGACAGTGAGTATTCAGGACATGAAAGTACACACACACACACACACACACACACACACACACACACACACACACACACACACACACACACACACACACACACACACACACACACACACACACACACACACACACACACACACACACACACACACACACACACACACACACACACACACACACACACACACACACACACACACACGCGATTTCTGCCTATTCAAACTCTGAACAGCCTTGTACTCCGAGTCTCTTTAAGAGCACGAAACAACAAATTTCTGATGATTCCAAGAACTGTCCGTTTAAGTTGTGTTCAAGTTATCTGTCTTTCCATCTCTTTCTCAGTTCTACAGGTGTTTACTGATTATGTTCCAATGTGATCACCGGTCAGCAGAGAACAACAACATCTCGATGCCCTCCAAGACCACGGTGATCCAGTTGAAGCGCAGAGTCTATAGCAACACGGTGGACTGCACCGCACACATCTCCACTGATGCTCTCAACCAGTGTGGCAGCACCTCGGCCACCAAGCAAACAAACCCCCCAGAGGTCACAACCTGAGCCTGAATATTCTCAACAATGGAGCTCGACAGCTACACTTACGTGAACTGCCGTGGATGTGAACTAAAGCATGATGCAATAAGAAAGTAAATCAACTTTAACTCTTTTTTTAACTCTATGCAGACACCTGAATATAACACCTACAGCATTGTTTGTGATTGTTGGACATCTCATTCCTAAACCAAGGACATGGTATGCTGCTATACCAGCCACCAGTTTTCCGGGAAAGCTTTCCAAAATATTTTGCACATATTTTGCCACAATTTAAAGGCCAGGCACTGATGTTGGGGGATTCGGCCTGGCTCACAGTCAAAAAAAAGATGAAGGGTTTAGGTCAGAGCTCTCTGCAGTAATTCGGAAAACCATTCCTTAATTGTTCTTGCTTTGTGTACATGGGATTTGTAATGTTAAATTGGTTAAGGTTGTTATTGTTATTTATGTGTTATAGATTTTGGATTTCCCTTAATTGGAACTAAAGACAAAAACAATGTTCTTAATTCTAACACAATTCTACTCTGTTTACCATATGGAGTACTTTACCCTTGTTTATTGGTCTCTCTGTTGCTTGTTGTTTGTCATTGTGCTGCTGTAAATGCCAATAGCCGTGCTTCTTCAATGAGAATCTTCAGTGGATTGATGTATTCATCGTGTAAATGGTGTCTTTTCCTCTTCTTTAAAAGGTGAAAAGGTAAAGGTACTTTATTGTCACATACAGATAGCAAAATTCATTCTCTTCATTTAACCATCCCTCAAGAGCTGTGCTATGGCGGCAAATGTTGCGGCATCCTGAAAATTGTCACACAATTTGCCTTTTAACCTGTGTATATTTCTAATTGTATAATTTTGTTCTTTACAGTAGGGGTTTATTTTAATAATTTTATTTCTGTGATAGTGATCTCTTTTAATATAATTGCTTTGGGTTGTTGCGTGATATTGTTGCAAGTTTCTTTGTACATTAAATTCACTGGTCACACCTATGGTCTCACTAGTAAGTAAAAGCTGTGACATAGAACCTGTGTTCAAAACTGGTCTCTATCACGTAAACAGTGCATTATATAGTGTGTTCCCCATTTTGTAGTGGTGTTCGAATTATCCGCAGTCAATTTCACTTACTATAGTCCACTACAAAATACCTACAATGCGCAGATCATTTGAGTGTACATACGATTTACACTACATTTTACTCCCGTATACCACAATGAAACGTGGTCTTGTTTTCCCAGAGGAGAAGAAGAAGCAGAAGCACCTGCACAAAAACTCAAAAGGAAAAATGGAGAGAGCCCTAGTTTCTAAACAGTGGAAATGTAAAATGCAAGAAATATACAACATTTTACTTTACTCCTGGGTGCTTGGTTTGTTTCAGGGACGTATTAGCAGTATTTTTTTGTTTGTTGACGTTGATGCTCGGTGCAACTGCCTCCGTCACACAAATAAAGGGCACATCTCTACGCAAGTCATGCAACAATGCATTTTCACTGAGTGTCCAAAGTCTTCTTTGGTCTTCCCCAGATAGTTCACTATTTAATAAAAACTAAAGAAGGAATTAGGAGTGAGTGAATGAGGGAACGGCTGCTGAGTTCTGGTTGATCCGACAGGGCCTTTCTGTGTGGAATTCTACCTGTGTGTGTTTCATGTGAAAATTCTATGAAAACATTGTCTTGAATGTGCCACACCGATCTGTCTTTTCTGTGATGATGATTTTGTGATAAGTCTTTCTGTAAAAAGAAGAAAAATCCCACCATGACATCTGTACTAGCAAATTGCAGTGTGTCTCCTCTGTCTCTGAGACATAATGACTGTATTTCTTCAAAAAGACAATTAGTAGCCAAGGCTTTGAGTAGGAGTAATTGATGCCCTACGCACAGCACAAACTACTTTCCAGTAAAATCTAGCTCTTGTTCCTTTGAAGGTTGAACTCACTTAATTTCAGTTGCTTTGTACAAAAGCATCTGCCAAATAAATGTAGTGAAATGTAATGTGAGTGTTTGGAAGAAAACAGGCCCATTTGCACTCCTTTGTAACTAACCGATGGGTGACATAGAAACAAAATACTGTTACTAAGTCTCAAATAATGGACATCTCCTACAACAGATCAAAGTGTCTTCTATGTAGTTAAACTGTGCTTGTATGGAAATGTGTTGTTTGATTGTTTTTAGCTCTGTTCTATTTTTATTTTGTTTCAGTGATTTATTTGTTATGCTTTGCTTAAAAGAAGGTATGCCGTCCATAAATATTCTTTTGTGAGAAAGTAATTTTTTGTTTTTTTTTCCTTTTTAACGGTTTTGAGTATCTGAAAAACTAATGGTGTTTTCTCATGCTTTTCTTCAAAACAGCATATCAAAAGACAATTTCAAAGAGGACACTTGTAGTGATAAACCAATAATTATCCCCAAAATCTGCAGCTCTTCTCAACTTTATGAAGCTTTGAAGTGAGTTCCGTTCCATCTCATTGTTTAGTTGTCTAGCCCACTACATAAGTGTTGTGGTTTATTCTCACCACTGTCAGTGTTTTTGTCCAGAGCAAGTAGCTCTTTTCAGTGAAAAAAAAGATCTGAAAATTCACTATACACCTGCTCAACACCAAACAAAAGACATACAGTTAGAGACTGGCTGAATTTTGATGAGCATTTAGCAGATAAAAAGCCAGATAATCCCTCAGGGGATGGCAGAGGTCAAAAACAGAGCTGAAAAAGAGTGAATATTGGACTTAACACAACTCTAAATAACTGTTGCTTAGTAACTGCTGGACGTGTAAATAAGCAATGAAAGGAGGTTATGTGTTGTGGTTTGGGGTTTTTGCTTTGGATTCTTTTCCTCTTTGGGTCCTGTCTTGTGTTTGTGTCTTGTTCCTCCCCAGTCTTGTGTTCCCCTGATTGTATGTTCTATTTTATTTTGAAGTCTGTTTTTTGTCTCGTTTTGCGTTTAGTTTTACTTCCCGTGTCTTCCCTCTCTTGTGATTACCTGATGTTTTCCACCTGCTTCCCTGCCCACTTTTAACCTGCCTCTTGTTTCCTCATTATTTAATGTCTGTGCTTCCCTTGTCTTTGTCAGATCCTTTTGTCCTGTCAGCTTGTTCCTGTTGTGTTCCAGAGTTCCCCCTGTGCAGTTTCCCTGTTTTTTGTATTGCTTTCCCCCTCGACCGTTTTTTTCACTTTTTCATATTGGACTTTTTTTTTTGTTCTTGGATTTTGCCTGTTCCTTTTGCTCCCTGTGTTTATCCTTGGACTTTGTTAAATAAATCCTTGTTTACCTTCTCCCGCCTGCCACCCCTTTCTCTGCTTTTGGGTCCTCATTCCTCCATGAGTGTCACATTATGTTAATGTTGTATTCTGTTATGAGCCTTAAAGCTGCTTGCATGACTGTAGACTCTTATCGTTGTTTGATACTTTTGCCTAAACATTGTCAGAACCAAAAAAAGACAATTCAAATCTATTTTCTAGGTTTTAATCTCTTGCTGCATTTCAACGACAGATGTGATATTTGTGGCAAAATTGCTGTAATTAAATGAAAGCTCATTGTGCTAGCTATATTGTAATATCTACAGAATGTAACTTTAAAAAACATAGTTGCAACCCATACAAATAGAATGAAAGTAGAACGTTTGTCATGGTAATTTGAAAAAGAAAAGAAAAACGCTCAGTACGTGCATTGACCATAGAAATAGAATCTGTTAGCCCGCTACAATTGGAACTCAAGGTCTTTACAATGGCACACATAAAAATGTCTGTCGCTCTGACCATCCTGCCATGTTGAGTTGAATGTCTGTCTTACTTTGATTGTATTTCTATGTGACAACCTAGCATTGCTAAATAATTCTTGACAGTAGAATAAGACAGTCAGTGCATTTTATGTCACTGAAAGTGTCACTCGATACTGAGGCTCAACCATATGAATAATGGGCTGTTGCTTTTGATGTTAACAAATACTCCCGTTGCAATTTTATGTTATACAACTTTGTGAGTAAGAAATCATCCTAAATGTTAGTGGAAGAGGTTGACAAAAAGTGGGTATTGACATGTTGTAGCATTTTTAGGATCAGCTTGCAGTGTTTACATTTCCGCCAAACCCTGCACAGATGTGCGGTGTTAAGAGTGCATTGCATAGTGGCCCTGCATGCTGATAATTCCACAGTTCCAACTGAAGATAAAAATGTCTTACCATGTGTGAGTGTGTTTGTTTGTGTCTATAACTGCTTCAGAAACAGGCAAGGAAACAAAAGATAAGTGTACAGAGATAACTACAAGAGAACAGGCTTACACGGCATGCATAACGGCTGTATGTATCCATGAATGTATGCACTTACCTATGAAGCCAGAAGAGGGGGGATTGGGCTGGATATTCTCCTGAGTGTTGCCCTGTATCACATCCCAGAGTCGCCACACATAGCTTGGGTGAAGGATGTAGAAAGGCTGGCCGGGATGCAGCTTGCGGTGCTCAGTGTACGGACCAAACAGGTTGTAGTCCGGACTGGCATACCACTGATGAAGAAAGAGATGGACAAACACCGAACACAGAAAAGTCAAATCATGCAGTGAAAATATTGTCTAGACATTCTACTGGTTTCTGCAAAATATAAATTTCCCTTTTCTCCAGTTAGGTTGATAAACGTGTTTTGTACAGTTTAAAAAGGCAAAATGAAATCAATATGGCAGTTATGAAGTGCCAGGATTTCAGTCCCCCTCCGAATAACCTCCAACAGGCAAGGCATTGCCCCAGAGAAAGTATTTAAGTAAGCACAAAGGTGGACCAGGTGTGACCAGATTCAACAGAGTCCACTTCCAAACAAATGTGTTCTTTTGTTCCTTCACTTGAAAGTTTGAACCTCACTGTGCAAAATGATAAGTGGTGTAGTCTACGTGATACGCAGGTTTAAGCGGTATACTCACTAAGAAACCTCCAGGATTTCAATATACCCACTTAACAATGACACACACCAACATCCTATTCCTTATAACTCTCTCCGAACAGGTAGAAATAAAGCTTCAGCCCTCACGGACGTCCACACACACACACACACACACACACACACACACAGTCGTGTCTGCCTATCTTTGTGGGGACCAGTCATTGACATAATG
>NC_048417.1:11549414-11578867 GCF_013103735.1 Etheostoma cragini
ATATATATATATATATATATATATATATATATATATATCTCAGGTGCAGCTTGAAATTCCACTGGATGTCCCTCCTTTCGGCCTTATATGCGTTACCTTCTGTTTTCTTTGTGTTGGAATTTTAAACTCCAGTTGATTTATAAGGACTATGGTTAACTGCTCCTTAGATCTCTGCGGGGAGACAGCTAGCTAAACAATCCGTTGAATCTGAGTTTTCTGTTGCACTTAGCACCGCCCAAGACAACTTTGATTGGTTTAAAGAAATGTCAATAAACCAGAGCATGTTTTTCTCCCATCCCGGAATGCTGTGTGGACTAGTCAGACCTTCCTCCGCAGCACAGCTGTGGTGGAGTGACAAACTATGCATTGTCCTACTTTCCTGAAAGAACTGAGCTGGAAACTTAATGCACTGGTTATGTTTTGTGTGAGCAACAGATTCATTCAATACAAAGAAAACATACCTTGTGTAAATTAACAGTGTAAGGTGCAGGATCCCAGGCCACCAGAGTTACATTCTTGTAGATTGAGCTTGTGTTGAAGCGATGCTTAGGGTTGGCCAAAATCTGTAGAGGGAAATATGTATTGTCGTCAAATTAAGCAAAACAGTGTATTAACAATTATTTTAACCACACAGAATCAACATCCAAGCCCAAATCTTCTACAATAATAGTTCAACATTTTGAAAATGACATGCTTCTTTGACATTGAGCTTAGAATCAACATCAAACACATTGAATTTAGTTTGATAAATCTGTACAAAAAGTGTAAAAAGTCTGCTAAAAATTTGCTTTGAAAGGTGCCCATAAATAAACACATGGTATTTCACGTACGTGATTATGTATTAAACTCTTTCTTGGGCCGGCACAATAACTTCTACAGTCTCTTGTCACCATTGCAAAGTTGCTAGGCAAACAGCGATGACTCAGAGATATAACATTTTAAATATCAAGCTTTAGAGCTGCTGGTACACATACTTTGTTACCTTTGTACAGAGCCAGGCTAGCGGTTTCCGCCTTATTCCAGAGCTGAGAAGAACTGTAGAGTCGGGTGATAAATATTCCCAGGTTTGTCGGAGGTTAAAGGTGCCTTTATTTTTATTTTTAAGCACTTACATACATAGAAACGAAATATGTCGGCTGCGTTAAACCCATCTTATTTTGCAAAGTGTATGACAACCGCCCGAGGTCCAGTTCTCTTTACAGAGGGTACTGACGGGAGTATTTACCTAACATTCATATTTTTGATGGTGAGATAAACCGGAGCACTCAAGGGAATAACTATGTTTATTTGCTGTGTTGCAACAGTGCTAACCACTGAGCCACTACAAGCAACACATTTTACATGACACAGCATTTTACACAAATGGGAGCATCGTTGTCATAAATCAACTTTTGCCACTCCAGGTTTTACATGTGTTTCAGCAACAAAGCTCCAAAGGTATCAGTAGTAATTTATTAGTATGCATCATGCATGCCAGATCCTTGCTCACCTGTGAGTTGATGATGCGGATGGTGGTTTTGTTGCCCACGTCTCTCTCATATCCCGCTGTGGGTGCAGCGTTGAATCGTAAAACTGCATCATGAGTATCTAAAAGAAAAACCACAGACCACATCACTTTAAGCAGGTAATTAACTGAACTCGAGGTATACGTATTACAGTGTAAATACACCGGAACATGCAAAAACTAAATATGTACTCAGTATGGTACCAAAATTCATTTTACCCCTCCAATTACTTTGCTGAGGTTTTTTTCCTTTACAAAAAAAAACTCTAGAATGGTTCTTTAATATCTGGCAATATGAGTTGAATGGTGAATGATGAATGCAACCTAGGACAAACAGAGAAAAAAATACAGCAATTTTAAATCTGGTTTCATATCAGCAAAGCAGAACATCAAAGGTTTTTAATGTAGTCACAAGTGTATTTAGAATTGCTGCTTAGTCTTTTATGTTGAAGGGGTACTTCAAAAAGAAAAACTACAATAAATGGCAACAATTGGTTGCATTTGAATGACTTTCAACAGTAGTTTGATCAATGTTTTTTGTAGTCAGACAGATAATCACATACGTCATTATAGAGACAACACACTGCTGACTGCAGTGATGTAAAGACTAATTACATTGATTGGTAACAAAAATGTCTGTTAGGCTCACAGACATAACCAAAGCACTCTCTAATGTTTAACTCCTTTAACTGCTGAGCCACCGCTAATAAAGAAAACATTAGTTTCATCTTTAACTTCTTAAAAGATGCCTGAAAATACATGCTTTTTTGTCTAAACGTCATACCAAAACAAAAGTGATACAGCTCTCATATACTTTGGCCCCCCGGGATGTGCCTGTGATCATTGGTAAGCGAACACTCAGTTTTCTGTTACCAGTGTCAGTGTGATTCAAGGCCTTACTGACACAGAAATACAGAGGTTAGAATGGAGGTTTTCTATTTCAGTCCAAGTCAAGAATCTGTAAAATGATTTTAAAACACTACTGTAAACACACCAGATGAGATACAGACAACACCAAAACCGTAGCCCCATGTCTCAGCTTACTACAGAAAATAATCCAGAAGCCAAAAGACTCAAAAATGTTATATGAATTTATTTTTACAGATATGTCTGTGCATTTTTCTTATTTCCTTTTGAAAAGTGCCAAGAAAAAAGCCCAAAAAGTGCAAAATACAAAACTTCTCAAATACAAAAAAACACTCACATACACTTGAAGTAAATATATAGAATTATACTATGTCCCGATTTTTGTTTTTTTTGTTCATTCTTCACAGTTCACTCACCAACATGGAATCAATTCATTTATTAAGGTTATATTTCTATTTTTCCATATTTAGAGAGATGGAGGATGATACACAGAAAAAGGCTGCGGGTCGGATTCGCAGTTGGTGACATGTTACATTCCTCTCATCAGATGATCAATGGATTTTACAGTTTGAGATAGATTCAGTCTATCAGGCTCTTTGGGACCAGTTAGAGGCATCATGTTGCTTTGTAAACTAAAATATAGATATGTTGATTGTTAGACCTCTTGTACAGCTGACACAACTTAATATAACTTATCCTTTGTAGCTGCAGTTATGATTTATTTTCTTTAAGTACGGTGTCTTTTTATGTCCAAAATTGTGAATGCCAACATCCATGCCTGACAAATAATATCAGAAGTAAGCAAACAATGCCATCAGCAGGCTGCTGGATGTGCGGCAGTAAATTAAATGTTTTTGAGCCAAACAATTATAATGCACTATTCTGGTATCAATAATGGCTCCAGTTATTGATTACTTTACCATGTTTCCTCTGTGCTGGAAACCTAACTGAGATGACTGCTAACTTTTTTCTTTCTTTTTTTAAAGGGTATGAAATGGCTTTATTTCAATTACATTACTAACCTGTTCAGCCATTGTATGCCTGAGAACCCAGCAGGCATATGCTGGCTGTTCTGAAGATGTAAAATAAAAGTTGTAAAAGTGGTAACATAAAAAGATTGAAAAATACTGTACATTAACTAAGTTCCTGCTTAAAAAGTATATCTTCTGTTGATTTATTATAAAATAACAGAAAAGCAATATAGGAGAATACATTTGGTTAAAGTTGAATGCCACTTGATGGGATTACTTTGTTTGTAGGAAAAAAAAAACAATCCCAGTGAAAGTCAGTCATATCTATGTGTTGCAACTAAACCCTTTATATCCCAGTGTCCCCAGGTCAGAGCTGCTAGGACTTCTACCCAAGTGTCTTTGTTTAATTCTACCACTGGTGGGCACCCAATCAGAAATTTGGTAAATCACAATTGCAGAGACTACACAAATCTGTCATATTTACTTCCAGAGCCAATTTCGCACAAAACCCCCAACATTAACAAAGACGGGTATGCTGATGTTTCACCAGTACAGACTGAAGAATCCGAATAGTATATTTACCAAAAACTATGATCTAAAAATGTAAATTAAGTCAAAACTTTGAAGTGTCAAAAGCCAAGAAGTGTCAGTAAACGCTATATATTTCACAAGGAGAAAATTAGTTGCAGGGCAATTAATTGCTTATGTAACATGTTCCAGTTATTTTCTCCATCCTACATTGTACTGCGGATGCAGTTCTTCGTGTTCACCACATGATGGCAGCCATACACCACATGCATGACACTGAACTGAACCAAAACTTCCTGCAGAACTCTGTGCTGCAGCCTATGAGAGACACACAATAATCTAAATGTCAGCCAACCTGCAAGTGGCACAGAAAAAGAGTACAATGGTCACATTCATCATTTGACTATTTGTCACAATTCACAGCTGCATAATGTAGGTTAATGTCGGTTTTGATGCAGTGCAGCCTTCTGAGAAGGACAGAAGGGTGTGGAATCAATGCAGTTCGATTTCCTGTTGATGCGGAGCCTGAGAATTAATGTAACCAAGTCCAGCTTTTCCAACACGGTTTAATAATTAATCAGCTCTATAAAATTTTCTAATTTGTCGTCATGAAGTCCCCGTCAAAGCAAAATCTCTTTTCTTAGAACTTAATACCATGATGATGACACACAAAACCAATACCCTTAAGTTGTATGGATCTGCACTCAGAGAATAAATGGTCATGAATTTAAATTTTTTATTTGACAACTTTCCTATATTCTTATATTGACTTTCTGATGGCGCATGTTAGGCTTAGAGTGTTTTTTTTTTTAACATGGTATGCCTGATCAAAATAAAGAAAACAATGATGAAAGTGTGGGACTGAAAAGACACATTCACTTTCTTTCGTTATGAGCATGTGCATTGGGTTCACATTATTGGACAGAAACCCAAAACAAATGGGAAAAGAATGAGGATGAGAATGAGGATACGTTAACAGAGATTTAGCAGCACTTGCCGAGTTTAAGTCCAAGACCTGGTGCTAAACACTGCCTCTCTTTTCTTTGCTTCTAAAAATAAGGAATACCACGCAGTCAAATATTCTTCTTCCCCCAGCACTAAAAACAATAAGCAGATATACCAAAAACACCTTAATATTCAATAATCCAAACCTCACTTGGAGGTTTACTGAATGGAACTTTAGTCTGTGAATCACTTACAGCTTTATAAATAAATCTGACCTTATAATGCTTGGATTTCTTTAGCAAAAAAAGAACTTTTCCTGCAGTGAGTGGAGGCATCAGTGTCGAAAGGCTGTAGCGGTTATGTTTACACTGACACAGCATCACAAGTTAATCCTACTGTTACCACAGGGTCAAGTGCAGTTGTAGGTTTGTAACACTTGTCTGCATTGGAATTTCAGTGATAATTGTTTGCCGTTTTTCTCTCTTACTGGGACAGTGTTAACTGGGGCTTGTGTCTGTAGAACGATGTTACGATATCGACATATTATTGAAATATAGAAACATATGCTTATTCATAAAGCCGATTCTCTTAGAATTAAAGACCATGCTTGCTTTGAGACGCTGATTTCAAAAGGAAATGCAAGGAAGCTATATGTGATGTGAAGAAGCCTGATCGGTTACCAGAGGGGGTTCAGCTTTTTTCTAGTGAGCCATCTGTCATTGAGTTCACACTCTCCCCACTTACCAAATAGCTGCCAAAGTCTGTAAACCAAGAGCACACACATTCAAACCTAACAACATACACTCTCCTAGGCACACACTCAAGCCTGCTCACAATCAGCTTGACAAGTTAATTAGCAAATGCTGTGCATTTGGATATTGGATATTTGTTGAACTTTACAATGCAGCATTAGTGGGCCACTGTGCCTTACAGATCCAGCTAAATCAGTTAGTTTACTCACTAGTATGGTAGACCACTAGGTGATTTATTAAGTTGGACATGTGCTGTAGTTGTTGACAAGCCACAGTAAACATTTTAACATGGACTTCGTAATCTTGTTACACCCGTACTAGTCTTGCATTGCCAGACCTTCCTCCACAGCGCAGCAGGATGGGAGAAAAAGGTGCTCTGGTTTATTGGCATTTAATCACAATCGTCATGGCATGCGCTGATCACTGGGAAAAGTCTCGGTGCTGCTTCAAAGTATCCTCGGGAAGGAACTTGTTTTGGTGGAACATGTGTATGTTCAAAAGTTGTTTTAGTCGTGCAACAGAAAACTCAGATTGGACAGATAGTTTGGCTGTCTGTGCTTTACCCTGCAGAGGTCTGAGGAGTAGTTAACCACAGTCTTCATAAATCCACTGGAGTTCAAAATTCCAACACAAACAAAAAAAATCTGGCTAAAAAGAGTGAAATCCGTCGCAAAATAGGACGGCAACAGAGCAATCCCGGAAGTGGAACATCGTTGATATAGACTACACCAGTACTATTCCGATAAAACTATACTGCAGCTATGCTTTGTATTGTTTTAGGATGTAAAGCTGATGAAAGTTTATACTTTTTACAGAAGTTTAAAAAAAGAAGTACTTTAGAGTGAAAAGTTACAACGCGACAACCGTGTTTTTTTTTGTTTGTTTTTTGTTTTTAAACGGATTAAATATCTTGTGTTAATTTGGCATGTTTGTTGTTAGTGTAAACTAACACCCACACTTAATAATATTAAGGCTTTCCTGTCACAAATACAAATATTTGAGAATTTGATCACCGTCCAATAATGCCAATTATTTTTATATTAGAAAAAAGAAAAATTGAGAATCTAAATTAAGTACTTCAAGTGACCTTAGTCAAGTTTTCAGTCAAGTTTAGTGCAAAGTTGAACCAAACCAAGTCTACCCGTTCCTTCTTACAGAGTTGATTTGTTTTCCTTTGCATCTCATTTGCTTCTCATCTATTTTCCATCTCTAGAGTGGACCTGTTTATTATGGGGTGTAATGCAAATTGCAGCCTCTGAAGTAAAGCAGATCTTTGCCAAAAGTCTACTGACAGAGTATAAATAAAATCCTTGTCTTTCAGCTTATGTCTCTGGTTAAAGTTTGTCATACCTTGTCTTTTCTTTTGTTAATTGTCAGGCTGGGTATGATTACCTTTTCTTTATCATTATTAAGTTTTGCCACTGATATAGAAATTATTTTTACAAATATAGAAATTAATGAGAATTCATTAAATAAAATTGATAACATCCTGAGGGACCTAAGAACAAAACAAGAATAAATAGAATTTAAAAAGGGAGGGCGTAATAGGCAAATGCTTCAACTTTTTCACACAGTATTGATCATAAACGAGTTAAGATAACACTGCATCATGAATTCTCATTTCCTATTTCAGAACTGTCCAGAATGTTCATACTGTTCATATTGTAATATAATAAAATAATACTATTTATCCCAGTATCCTTGCACTATGCTCCATATTTAAATATTTTTTTATTGAACTCTTCATTCACTCATGCCTCTATATTGTTCTGTTTAGAGTATGTATATATTAGTGTGTATATTTTAGTTTTGGTTGTTTTTTTATGTGTAAGCACAGTGTGAGTAACGATGCTCCAAAGAAAAATTCCTCATATGTGTCCTCATACCTGGCAAATGACGCGGATTCTGATGAAATAATGTGACACTATGTTCTTGCTGTTCTTTTACCATTTATGTTGTTATGCAAGTGATGTTGTGTATTTATGGGATTGAAATAAACTAAAACAACTATTTTTTTCCATACCTCCCTTTCAAGAATGCTTTTTCTCCAAAAACCTTTTTTCATTTAACAAAAGAAGCCCTGTGGCTCTTAATCAGAATCTTTTTTTCTCTCAACTCACCGATCTCTTTACCCAGTCCTGAGCGCAGGATGGCACCCGCTGATGTGACCACTGCGCAGGTCTTGAAGCTACTCTGGTCTCCCCGCCTGTGCAGTCGCTTTAGGGGAAGAGACGGCACAAGACGAGCCCAACCAAGTGAAGAGAAGGGCTGCTCTGACCCGTCCACTGTCCTGAGCTGGGCCTGGGATTTCATTTGACACAGCAGCTCCTTAGCATTCTGGGCAGGACTGCGATGCCCCTCGTAAAAAACATGGTGTTTGTTGGCACTAACGTAGTCCTTCATGGCACGCTGCAGCCGAGGACTCAGCATGCCGGCGGACACACGACCCCGCCACAACCTCTGCACTACAGAGGCAGACTTGGAGAAGTAATATTCATCCAGATCAGAGGAGTCACCACCAAGCCTCCTCCCTCCTGTAACCCTTATTCTGTTTTCTAGTTCTTCATCTTCATTGTCCCTCTCATCTTCTTCTTCCCCCCCACCGTGGTCGTGTGTGGTGCTGAAGTGGTTCTGGTACTCTGTCTGGAAAGTTCTCTCACGACTCTGGACTGAAGGGTCAGAGTGAGAACCTACATTTTCTGTACCAAAGGAGGACCAGGCAGCCAGGCTCTGTGGGTCCAGGTAGTCCTGGTGGTTGTTCTCCTGGCTACCATAAATGGCGTAGGGAGCACTGTTGGGGCTGTGGCTCACCTCCAGGCTGAGCTCTGGGGTTGTGGAGCTGGCAAAAGGCTCCGGATCTGGCTTATCTCCAGGGTAGGTGGTTGTTGTTAAGGTGGAAACCACCTCAGGTCGCGAGCCCAGGTTGGCACGTTGTTGATGGGAGGCCTGTATGGAAGCTAGGCGACGGCTGTCAGGGTGCTGGGAGAGTAAAGAGCCAACAGAGGTCAGGGGTTCATTCACACGAGCATCCAGAAAGTAAGAGAGGAGGGCTAGGAAGAGGAGAACCCAGGCCAGCATTCCCACCAGAACTAGCCTCCGCCACTGCCTCATCCTGGACTTCATTACCTCTCCCTCACATACACGCCTGTTCAGCTGGCCCACCAACAACAAAGGCCCACGGCCAGGACTTAGACCAGAGGTCAGCTGGAGGGCCTGTAAAAGACAAATGCTCAAAATGAAAGTGCTCAGGGGGGAAAGGAAAAACAGGGACTAGTGAAGCAAAAGTTTGAGACACTCACCTCAACTGGTACTTCTATTGCTTCATGACCATGTGTCCTCCAGGATATAACAGAACCCTGAGAAGAAGAAGGGTACAAATTAGTGAAGTCAAGAGTCCACATGCATACATGAGACTGTGTGCTTGAGTCATACCACAGGAAAACACCTCCTGTAGGGCAGAAGTTGGCTGCTTTCCACTCTTAACAAAAAAAGAAGATATTTCATTTCTGACCACTAGAATCAAATTTCCAGCTTCCTTCATTAAATCCTTAGCACAACAGGAACTCACTCACTCAGACAACAAAGATTCCACAAAATATAAATCACTTAAATAACCCCCTTTTTTTCCCTTTCACAAACAAACATACTCCAGGGTTTCACCCAAGGTAATTTTCAAGTGTGAAGATCAGTGCAAACTTTAACGTGATGCAGACTTTGTTTTGTAAAATGTGTTACCAAATGGTGATTATTTTTGAACAGATGTGAATTATCTAAATAAAAAGATTAACATTTTCTCTGTAGTCTGTTTTTTTATTTTGCTTTATTTTTTAGCTGTCCCCATAATATCTACCACTATTCCAGTGCTCCAATGAAATTTACTAAGAGTATGACACTAATTCAAACATCCAGTCTCTTCAATATTTCACATGTGCATCAACATAATACATTAGCTTATTTCATTGCTGTCCAAAAACCACTCAGCTCGACTTACTCTATTACTCTGGTGTTCACATTTGGTTCAATGATGGCTTACAACTGAAATACATAGCAATGAAGGTGAATAAATGAAGCATTAAATTGCCTCACATCAGAGGAACTACAATCCTCTCAACCACATGTAATTATGAGTTTTGGTCTCTTAATGTGGGAGCATTTCTATCTCACTAGAGAGAGAAAGAGTGGCTGGGTAAAGCATGAGAATAAAAACTCCTGAGAGTCAAGCCTCCTCTAGTTCTAATTACAGCTTCCTGTCTCTAAAGCTGTTGAGTCCTGCAGAGTGCAGAAGAAGAGATCTCAGGAGCCCCTGTGGTCCCCCACTCCCCCCGCCCCCATACACCCAGACATTCAAGCCTCCCACGACCACACAGGAGGCCAAAGCTTAGCCATATACCCTGGTCAAACAATGGGGAGCAATTGGGCCCGAGGGAGAAGAGACGGTGTGGGAGAAAGAAAATAACGGCAAATAAACTAACGCAATTACCAAAGGCACATCTGCACAAACACACAAAAATCGGACTATTTTCCAAATAAATTGCAGATCTGCCTAAGGCTTTGAAGCCATTGACAGGTGGGGTAGGGGTCAGGCATCCCAATCCCCTGTGTAGCAGTTTCAACATGTCTACTAGGCTAGGGCCAAATGGTACTCAGTTAAAAATATCCCATTTAACATCTGGAAATAACAACAGAAGGCCAGAAGGAGTGACGCGTAAAAACAAAAGAAAACAAGCAAGAAAACCCACAGCTGCCCAATGACAAGTTGTCAACTAACAAATGGCATCTACATGCACCAATGCTCAACATAAGCCTACTGAGGAAGTGTGTGTGTGTGTTTATGTGTGTGCAGCTAGTTTTCCTCACCTGGCAGCGATCAGGATGTGTGCTTCAGTAACTGCGGTGAAACAACATAAATGTGTGGCACAGATGGAGAGGCGGGGGTGGAGGACAGAGCTAGTTTTGTAAGAATTACACAAAGACACAGTACAAAATGGGAAACATGGAAACGAGCCACTGCCAGGCAGCAAAGGACGACTAAATGACTTAGTGGGAGTTAGCAGGGAAGTGGGATGAACAAAACGTGCCTGATGAAATATAAAGCTTAGACATCGTAGAGAGCAAAACCAAGGTCTAATATAGATATATCATAGACAAAGAAAGAGGAGTCCTTTGTAATGAGGGAAAAGGATATTGGTTAAATATTTACAGGCTATTTGCGCTCAGGAGGATAATTATATGGTTTATGACCTGCATGAAAAAAAAAACTGTATAATGAAATACATTCAAGAGCACTACAAACTACATCCTCTAAAATGACAAAGTTGAATCAACACCTTTTAAAACAGTTTCAACAAAAACTGATCATGATTACATTATTTCGCGGGCAGTGGTGGACCTAAAGGTTAAAGAAGCGAACTTGTGACCGGGTTGTCGCCGGTTCAATCCCCTAAACAATAGGTTTAAAAATCTGGGTGGGGAAAGTGAAAGAGCAAAGAGAGCAGCGCTTGTCTCTCCTCTCTCCCTCATTACTATCACTGAAGTGCCCTTGAGCAAGGCCCTTAACCCCAACTGCTCCAGTGGAGCTAAGACTGGACATCAGACTGTGGCTGTTGGACAACTTCCAGGTATGAATATGTGAATGTGACAGGTCGTTGTTGCAAATGACAATTTGTTCTCAATTGACCTACCTAGATAAATAAAAAGGTCAACAACAAAAAAAAATCACCATAAAAACAACTTTAACAATATTGAAGTGAAATAACCGTTTCATCAAGTGATCTTTATCATTACACTTCACTGCTTGTAGGTGGAAACTTTTTTCCATTATCCATTTTAGGTATTCTTGAACACATTTGATCATAACCATACAAATTAACTCTGTGTCTGTCTGGTGAGTCAGCATATAAGAACAGCGGGTCCATGTAAAATTATTTTTTTAAATCTATTGCTTGAAAACAGTTTTAATTTTGTCACCAAAAAATATGACGAAAAATGTATACGATGTTACAGCAAAAACAAGTTCAATATATTACATAAAAAAACCCTTTGAGAATTAAAACTAAAACAAAATGTATTCCATTTTTCATCAACAAATAAAAAATATGATGTAATACTGTAGGAATGACGGGGAATTAACTAATCACTAACTAATGCAGTCTTGTTCAACGACCTATCAACATAATACAATCCTTCGTCCTTCAGAACTATCTTTTGTAGAAGAGTTGATTTAGCTGCTTGAAAAGTTCATAAGCAGTTTGAAAACAGCTGGAACAACATACATGAAAACATACAGGCCATTTTAAGATTGAGGAAAGAAATGTCACTACGTTAACCAACGTTTCAGCTTCTCTTCTTGAACTAAACTTAGACAATAAATTGTTGCCTATTTTAGTGAACAAGTGAGTTAATCCAGTTTCTGAAGGATTTGTGAACAGAACAGGTAGCTGTGATAAAGCTCAGAGAGCAGGAAGGACGTAGAAATTAGTTCTGTCAAACTGTCAGAGTTTGGAAATGATGACTAGATTTGAGAGTCAGTCTGTTGTGAGTGACATGAACACTGTGTCTTACAAATGCTTAGGAGACAAACATTCAATGCCTGAATAAAATAAAATTGGACTAAATTTTGACTGATGAAAACTAACAAAAACAACATTATTGTCCACTATTGTTTGGCAACAGACTGCCAAAAATGAACACTGCTCAAAATAAAAAACATAGTTGATAATATGACTGCATCACTATTAAAAGGTAGCCAAGTGCTGCTAAAACCACAACAGAACCACAAGAGTAAAATATAGAGACTATATAGATAGGTTTCTTTATGTAACCACATTCCTTGAGTCCCAGCATGCCCTGCTGCTGCCTGCTGTAATATCATCTACAGTCCAGTCATTGCTAGAGGTGACTGACAGGCCTTGAGGGAATACAGCCACACTGAAAATTGTTCAGTACATTACCAGCGTGGAGATGTCAGGTTATGAACGCTCTAATCACAGCCAACTTGAAGAAAAAAAAAAAAATCTTGAATAAATGAACAGTTTCTGTAGGAAGCAGAGGTTCTGACTGTGACATGGGAAATTAAGGGTCGCAACAGAAATACAATGGCCATGATTTGAGGTTGGCTTCCGGGAACATTCTCAATGTCTGTATTTAAGCACAGAAATATGTTAATTCACAATGAGTGGGTAGATTCTGATTAGTGTAATCAAAATTAATCAGGTGAGTTTAACACATCAAATTACAAAGAGACAACAAAGGAGGTAGTGGATGACTGTTCAGTTCTGCAAGAGAACATGCTGTCCTCTATTTTGCAGACTGCACGGCAATAGGATGCAAGTGTGCATGTTCTCTCAAATAAAAACAATAACCAAAGGACTTGTATCTAATGAAATATTGAACCCAGAGTGAAGTTGTTCTCCACCTAAAAATAAAGCCGTTTTACTTTCATATTCACCTCACAGCAGATCAATGGGATACATATTAATACATCACTGTGTGGTTAAATAAAAAGACAACAGGATAAGGTCCGCTAAGCATTTGTGGACAGACAGATAGAAGTATGAACTGTATGGTCGAGAGATATTTTAGATTTCTGAATTCATTTGCAAACTTGTCCAGGCCAAGTCTCCCAGGATTATGTGAATAGAACATAAAAAAAATACAATATGTGCTTCATGTATTAAAAGTGAGAAAACCAGGTTTTCCATTAAGGTATTACATAAGGGAGACACATTTAGAAACCAGCTGGATGTGTGAACCTTTATAACTGGGGCGCAGTTATTTACGAATTTGAGCTTTAGTGGAGCAGCAATGCGCTGCATTGGTCAATCAAATCAATGCCGGCACACATTCCTGGTGAAATACTTGAGGCTGTATTTCTACTGTGTACTTCATGATCATGTGACACATGCACATAACAGTTTAGTTAATTTTCCAAACACTGTGTTTCCAAGAACTGCTTTTACATAGTAAAAGCTAGGGGTGTGGGGGGGGGGGGGGGGGGGAATCAATACAGCATAGTATTACAATATTTTCCGTGGCAATACTGTATTGATACACAGACGCCAAGTATTGATCTTTAATTATTTAAATTGCACATGAGAATTGAACTTTTTCGGTAGTAGAAAAATCGAATCAATGGCTTTTTCAGTCCACCCAATGACGCTGTTTGTGTTCTGGTGAGGTCAGCGGGGTGACTGTTAGCATGCAGGAGGATGTAGATAAAATAAACCTCAAAGAAAGAAATCAGAAATGTACTGTCTGTGTTTAAATCAAGTGTTTGGAACTTTTTAACAAGGAGGGGACAACTGAGATGGATATGAGACATGGGATTTGCAAGGAGTGTCGTATGCAAATATAATACTCAGGGAATACCACCAACATGAGGGCTCTTCTCACACGCCACCATCGGGAGTTAGCGTTAGCCGAGGACGGTAAAGCTAATGCTAAACAAGCTCTGCCAAAAAACCAACCAACACTGGACACACTTAGCTTGACAAAGCTGCCTCCAAATTCAGAGCGGGCGAAGAAAATAACTCGAGCCATCGCCTACTTCATGTGCAAAGACCTGCGTCCATAAAACGTTTAGGGATTTGTCACTTGCTAAAAACACTGGAACCAAGGTACGTAACTCCATCGCGCCGCTTTTTCACGGATACAGCCGTACCCAAGCTCTACAGAGAAGTTAAGCTTAAAGTTCAGGAAAGTTTAAAAACAGCAGAACGTGTTGCATTGACTTGTGACGCATGGACGTCACGGGCAGTAGATTCCTATGTGATTAAAACGCACCTTCTGCAAAATGCCGCACAAGAACGGAGGATTGCAGACTAAAACCTGGTGGTTGCTTCCAATATGGCCGTTGCAGTTCAATTAGCGGGCCACCTCCACGTCAAGTGTTTTGCGCACACAAAATGTTTTTGAACTTTTGTTAGTACTAAGGTTGGCAGCAAACCGTAGCGCATTTTGTTTACTTAATGAGTACATGTTGCATTTTATTTAATTTTAACATTTTATTTTAATGTAGGGCTACATGTTTTATTTTAAATTTAAAAGTTATTGCCTTTCTAATTCCCTAGGGGCTGAAGGGCTGAAGTTGCATTGTAAAAATATACCTGTAGTAGCACAGCAGTGCATACCTGTTGGTATTACAGTCTAGTCCACCTTAATTAAATGCAAACAGTTCAGTTTGCCAGGTGTATACAACATTTATAACATATTCATGAAAGTGTTGGTTAGTCAGTCAGCTTGACAGTCAAATTTTACAGCAATAAAATTCATGTGACGCAACACTCGTGGTGCCTCTGGTGATTCCCACCCCTAAAGCAAACAGCTTAGCTGCTATACTTCCGTTTCAAGGAGGCAACGTGATACAGTTAGGAGGATGCTACAACCGCAGGCTTTTCACCCCACCTACGACTGTAGCCATGTGGAGCAAGTATAAACACACATTGTACGAGCACACTGAACTCTTAACTTCACCTGTCTTAACATGTTGCCTAAACCTAATTGTGTTTTAGTTGCCTGAACCAAAGCATAAAGAAGCAAAGATACAATGAAGACATTCTGTCTAATCACGCTGTTAGTTTAAAATGGAGGTCAGTACTCTCTTCTTAATGGCACACAGTTTAAAAACTGTCATCTGGGTTGCAAAGTTCATGCTCCACTCTTGATATTTTAAAAATTCCACTTTAAAAATGAGCAAATTTTTTGCTGAACAGAGTTTAAATTATCATTCAAACAGGAAGCATGTATAGCTGTTGTATGCACAGAAGAAATCAGAATTTAATCCAAAGTCAAAAACGTCAAGGTGTAAACTTGTGAAACAGCTAAGAAGTGTTTAATCTCACCATTTCAACTGCTATGTACTGTATGTATGCAACTGAGATCACACTTGTGTAAATTAACCATGTGATCAACGCCTTTCTTACAAGTTTAAATTTGACTTACAGCAAGTCAAAATTATATATGCCTCAAGACTTTTGGGCTGCATTCGAGAAAAAAAAAAAAAAAAAAAGAAAAGAAAAAAATGCCACATGCTCTTTAATCCATCCTAGAAATGATTCTTCACAAATGGAAGTCCAGTAACAAAACTGTCATTAACAGAGAGGCACTTAAAAAAAATAAAATAAAAAATAAGGTGTTGACCTTGTACTAAGGCATAATATTTCATTGTAACACACACACTCATGTCAAGCAGAGATGACATTTTTTAAAGTTGCAGATGAGACAAGAAAAATTAGACACTGGAAACATAGCAAAGGTGGACTGAAACAGGGACAACTGAAGTGAGAAAATTGAGTTACAAAGAAAGCATAGGCATATGCAAAGACTAAATGAACCGAGCTACTCTCTCCTCATTTAATGAAACCCCAGCTACAGGCCCACCCTGCTATAGCCTCAGGGGGCAATGAGGTCATTACCAAGTAGGACATCAGACTTTACCCAGTGTAATTAAACTGCCAGTGTCCAAGCTCTCTGAAGGGTCCGCTGCACTTCATCACATCTTGAAACCCAAAAGTGCAGCTGTTAAGAATAGCCTGTAGACTGAATGGCTGGGCTTCCAAAGTATATATACATGAGCAAAGACAGGATGATGTCGAAGCTAAAGCGCCATCTTGTTGTGCGCTTTAATAGAAGATTTAATACTTTTTAAGAGAAAAACTCAAATTTCAAGGATTAAACTCACCCTATATATCCTGCCAAACTATAATCCTGCTGCTGCTCCAGCACGATGACATAATGAGGCTTCCCTCTTCCTTTAATGCTACTTCCACCGCACACCTTCTTTCCTTCCCCCACACCTGCCTTTTTCTGTGACCTACATTTAATTGTGGTGCTGTGCATGCAGATGTAAGTGCAGACAGCACTCCACTGACTATGTTTGCATCTATGTGTGTTTGCTCTAAAGTCAGACATTTTTGCCACGCAAAGAACCTAATTAATATTGCATTCCATGCTGCATATCAGTCCACATTAGGAAATTTGCATCGCTACTGTACAGTGGTTCTGCCTGCCAGTCTTGGAAATGCCATGGTAACGTGACTGCCAGCAGTAGATCAACCAGCTCTTCACCACTGGCACCTAGCATGTGAAACAGAAAACACACTGCAGCCGATAAAGCTCCTTCCAGCAATCCAGCCAACCTCCATCCTGCCTGCCAATCACATACATTAGAGCATGCAATCGCATGGCATCACGCACGCATGGAGAAGCACAGCTTAGTACAGAGCAGCTTTGAAACCAAAAGTATAGCACAAATTTAATTTATCCAGAAATACAGTGAAGCAAAGGTTACATTTCAGCTCCTTTTCCTCATAAGTAAAGAGGCTAAAAGGTGGCACAGAGCAGGTCACTTTAAAAAAAGAAGAAGCCAGATCTGTCTAGTTTTGCCTGACAACAAATCATCGTGCAGGGACTTGAATGTAATGCAGGAGACCAGCGTGAGTGTTACTCCCCACCAGTATAATAGCACCGCTTTCAAGAAAGAATGAAAAAACAATTAGTTATTCCTTGTTGCTATAACTCACTCACTCCTCACTATAACAAGGAAATTATGACATAGATAGTCAGTTAATTACTAAATCATCAAACTGAGCTTTAACAAGCCACACAGATGCACACATCTGTCTGCATGTTCAAACTTTCCACACAAAAAGAATAAACTAAATTTGAGCTTAAACAAGAGACAAAAATTATAACTCAAATGATCCTTAATTTTCTGAAGCAAACATACCAAATAGTCCGTGGTTGCAATTTGTCAAAATGTGCATATTTTCTATTTCTCATTGTCTTTCATGACGCTTAACTAAATATCTTTGCGGTTTTGCGTCAGACAAAAACAAGTTGTTTGAATATGCAAACTTGGGCTTAAAGAACTCACTATATGACATTTTAAAGACCAAACAGTTACTCAATTAATTAAGAAAAGACTCAGCAGATTAATAATCATGCAAATACAAAAGTTGTAGCCCTAAAGTGAACCGCAGCTTCCCAACACCACTGACTGTTCTGAAAATGGCTCAGCCAATACTGACTTTAGCATGGCTAATTCAACCTACATCAGTATTTTCCAAAAACTGTCACCATAGTGTACGGAGCAGAACCTTTTGCAGGTCAAAAAAAACTTGTCAATGCTCTCTGAAACTGGTGACACAGTTTCTTTCTTTGTTTTTTTATTTTCTTTTTTTTTCTTTTTTTCCTTTATTAGACAGAGACAGTGGATAGACATGTGAAAGGTGGAGAGAGAGAGAGATGGGGATGACACGCAGCAAAGGGACGCAGGCTGGATTCGAACCCGGGCAGCTGCAGGACTCAGCCAACATGGGGCGAGCGCACTTACTGAGTGAGCTATAGGCCGCCCTGGGACACCATTTCTAACACCACCGGCATTCTTTTAATGTGAACACCATAGCAGCTGGACATTTCTATCATGGCTTGCGTGAAACCGGAAGAAAACAAACATCCGTGGTTAACAAGGAAGGGTCTTACTGAAGAGAAGACGAGTTTCGTGAACTTGTGTCAGTAAGGTCCGGTGCCAGATTTTGTCAGACAAATTCAGGGAACAGAAAGAGAATCGGTTGTTTATGAATTACAAACCGGCTACGTGGCTGCCGTGTGATCTACATTATGTCCCGCCTCCTGCCGGCTCTACGCCTCGCCTTAACCAAACGAAATATTCCCAGTAAGTGACAACGCATATAGACATGGACAATCTGCTGTTTTGTGCTACATGTCAGAAAAGACAACAAGGGACAATGACCGGACCTGATTCGTTAGGCAACTGGAGTTCCTATGAGAAAACAACTTTACAGCGTCTAATGTTAATGCAACTTGAAGTTTGCTCCTTAAACCAAGTATTTCTTTAGTTATGTGTATCTTATGTTAAACAGTGTTGTATACCCTTGAAACTGCCACAACAGGCTGCACTGTCTCCACGGAAAGGAGAAAATATGCTTTATATGCTTCCCTCTATGTGGTACATACACACAAAAACAGGAATGCATCAAATCAGTCGTGATTTTTTGAAATGATCAAAAGAAAAAGAAGACATCTTTTATCCTGGTTCTCTCTTGGTGCTAGCAGAATCATGAGGGATGGCTTCATGCTGTTGTAATAACAGGTCCAGCAAGGTCAGTGAAGAAAGTACTAACTCCATTAAAGACTGATCCCGCTGAGGCAGATTTGCTCTGTCCTGTCCCCTGCTATCCTCTTTCAACCACAGCACAGTTTGTATCAGCAGCGCAAAACTGTCTATTTTTGCCAAGATCTACTGAGACACTCATTAATCTTAGTCTAAAGAAGTGACTATACCCAATAATGGCCAAAAGGTGCGAGGAGGAAGTCCTTCACATACCCTTCCATCTTATGTAGTAATCTCACAATGGATCCACAATGTGGAGAAACAACAAGGTCTACATGCTGTTTCTATGTGCACACAATAAGCCTTCAGTCTGAACACACACACACACACACACACACACACACACACACACACACACACACACACACACACACACACACACACACACACACACACACACACACACACACACACACACACACACACACACACACACACACACACACACACACACACACACACACACACACACACACACACACACACACACACACACACACACACACACCTTTCTATCAGAGCACCATGTTAAGTGTTGCAATTATCAGAGCAGAGGACGTGTTTCATTTAAAAATCAATACTGGACAAGAGAAAGTCATCAGCCACCAGACATTTACTGGCTATTCAATGTCTAAACAGGAGGCAGACTTAAAAGTTTAAATCTAACAGCGCTGCACTCAAAGCACCTCACAGAGTAACCTCCACTTTAAAAAAAACCAAACAAAAGTCATCTGACAAAACACAAGGACGGGAAGAGTTGAATCATACTGACCTAAACACATCCTATTCTGATAAATCACACAGGGCAGTGGTTGTTGATGACAGGCTTTAACGCTGCACAGAGCCTTCTCCAATACAGCCTGCCAACTGCAAGGTCTAATGAAGGAAATGCTGCTCTACACGTTACATTATGGCCCATAAATACAGCTGGGAGCACCAACACCCCCAGCAGGCGGGCATTTAATGTGAGAAAGTAGAGAAAGTCCACTTAAAGCTGTTTAAGTCTGTTCCCCTTCTTGTGGAGGCTGAGATGTCATCATGCTTGTACTGTCAGATTGTATGACTAGTCACCCTCTAACACAGTGACCCTCACTCCATTTGTGTTAGAATTAGGAATAGATCAGAGTTTAAACATCAGAGTTTAAATTGTCTGCTTATCCACGTTTGGGAAATGCGGCTTAGGAAAGTGCTATTACCCCAAGGGCTAAAACCAACAAAACTTCTCTGGTCCTGACACAATTTAAGAACAGATCTTACAGGTTAACACATATGCTAATGCTTCAATGACAAAAAAAACAAAAACAGATGCGGTCAGGATTTGTTCATATAAGGGCCTTACACACTGGCTTTTACATTTGTGGAGAAAATTGTGTTTGAGTGCCCAGAGAACAAGCCCACTAATCTGCGGCTCCAGTTTAACCTCTCTTTAATCTAGCCTGAACTCTGGACACTTACTTCTAAACACAGACTGAGATTACAGCCTATCACAGATTTATAGAGTAACTGTGAAAGCTACGCCATAATAAGCTGCTCAAACCTTCCCGTGTGCTGAAGACTCATCATAAGGAGTACAGGCCCATACATAAAACACACAGAAATGAGTGTCTAAACAACTCCTCTCAGGAAGTTTACAATCTTGTGAAGACATTTAATAACCCTGGACGTCCATATGTTTCCCATGGAGAGTCCTGTGCTCCGAGCGCTCACACACTCAGCCAGGAGTGAGGGGCACAGCTGGTCTTGATGACTCCAGCGCTCTTGCCTTTGAAGGCTAAGCTCAGATAACTGCAACTCTGGTCGGTTAGCGCACATCTGAAATTACACCTTCACCTTCCCAGAGTGCCCTGCCCATGCAATCATTCCAGTCCTCTGTACGGTCTCCACATATACAGCCTGGAACAGATCAAAATGAAACTCTAGCTTCGGCAGAGAGTTAAAAAAAAAATAGAAAATTTGGAGCGTAACTAAAAAGAAGCTCCAGTGTTGACCTAAAGGTTTGGCCTTGCCATTTCATGACCACGTATAAGAAACTAAGCATAGAATTTTGATATACAGTAAGATGAGGAAATTATCTTTATTTTTTTGAATGGCTCAAAAGGGACAAATGTCTCCCAGTAGTTGCTACTTACCAAAAACAGAGCTGTAAGAGAGTTGCTGCTGAGGAAATAGTTCCTCAAAATATAATGAGATCATTAAGATGCAAGGGTTGTTTTATTTCTATCATTATTCTATCAACAGACATCAAATAGCCTGGCATTTTAATTTTGGCGGACTGTGGAGTAGGTAAGACTGTTTTTAATGGCAGGCTAGTAGATACTGTTGACTTGCACTAGCACCAGCAAACTCTGCAACTGGAAGGACTGGATGAAAAGTGTTGAAAACCGTCTCCACTGATGAACAGAAAAAACACACTGGCTAACTTGGAAATAAGGTCTAATGCTCAAAATGAACCACCCCTGTAATACTTCCACTGGGATTTATGTACAACTCTATCTTCCGCGCAAATTGTCCCCCCTCTCAGACTCCCTCTGGTGTGATGCTAACCAGAGCAGTCACTCTTTGACTAAGTAGTTACCTCTGTTACTAGGTCATCCCTGATAATAATTATGCATTCCATCAATTGGTGTTTTT
Organism: Etheostoma cragini; assembly: GCF_013103735.1. Lineage (NCBI taxonomy): Eukaryota > Metazoa > Chordata > Actinopteri > Perciformes > Percidae > Etheostoma > Etheostoma cragini. The sequence continues at coordinate 11,570,745 of NC_048417.1, forward strand.
AGAAAGGCAGCACTTTCTCATTGCTTTTTGTGGCTTAAAAAACAAAGAAAATAATAAAATAAAAAATAAATCTACGTAGTTTTTGATTTAATTGATGTGGTGGTTTACAATGAAGATTCACACCGTTTTCGTAGAGTTATTGTACACCGACCATTGCTTTAATTTATTCTTGTTTATGTCTTCTCAGCTGGCTGCAGCTGTATGTTCAAATTCACCGCTGTTCCACAATAAATCTGAAAGGTTATCCGGGAATGGACGAATTGAGAATTACCATTACCATACACTATCTCATCTCAGTTTGGGCTGTGGGGAATACAGTCCTTTCTTTTGTACATTATGTGTAATTTATGTGCATAGTAATTTCTTTGGAAAAAATGGGTGTTGCCTCATATCTCTGGCCATTTTTGTCTGGTCAGTATAGCCAGACAATATAATTTAATGTTCACATGGATATTCCTGTCAATTTAACGTCAAAATAAATTAAGGAAGCTTGAAGATATCAACCTGCCGAGTAGGGCTGCAACTAACAATTATTCTCCTTCTTGATTATTTTCTCAATTAATTGATTAGTTGTTTGCTCTATAAAACAGTCAAAATTATTTATTTATTTTTAATTCTCAAAGCCCAAGAAGTCAACCTCAAATGTTTTGTTTTGTCCACAACTCAAAAGATATTCAGTTTACTGTCAGAGAGGAATGAAGAAAATATAAAATGTCTACATCTAAGAAGCTAATTTTTACTTACAAAATTATTCAAACCAATAATCGATTTTAAAAACAGTTGCTCTACAGCTCTACAGCTGAGTAAAATGCCAGTAACTCTATAGTGGAGCAAGTCTTAGATTTTGTTCAGAATTGATGTGGTGTAAAAACATGACAAAATATAGTCTTTGTGGAAAATGGCTGCATGTCTGGCGTGTAGTGGTTCGCCATTGTAGGATAAAAGTGGAATATTGTTGGTGCACACAAAGAAAGCTGCTCCCTACAGTACACACCTGCACTCTGTCAGCACACACAGAAGGAGGCCACCCCGAGACAATACATATCCAGCTGCATAGACAAGGAGGTGCGAGCCAGTGTGTAGTGGTAATTACAGAAAAAGCAATAATACAGATGTTCTGAGACTCACAACTCTTTCACACACTGGTGGTGGGTATGTGCATTTATCAGGTAGCCATTGACACATAAATAATGCATCGTAAGAGTGGGTAGCAACATCTATAGTTCACTTACTATGAAAGAAAATGTCCTGACAAAAAAAAAACAATAAATAATTCAGCTTTAGTTTTATATAATGTGTCCTATCAGTCGTACTCTGGTGGTTAAAAACTACATTTTGTCCTCGTCGCAACCTCTCAAATGCTTTGAAAAACACAGTGCACAAAATCAATCAGCAGCTGCACACACAAACAACACTTTTCTAACGAAATGGCACTGTCTTCCACGTGCAGTTTTTGCTGCACATAAGAAACTACAAAAGGACAGACTGGTGCCTTCTGTTCCGTTCATCTACAGCGAAGTCCATGTGTGTGTCTTTTTTTGCATAATTGTTTAAGTTTACTTTTCACCTCCTCCGCCGCTGCTGCTGCTCTTGACATTGATATTGGGCCTCGACAGCATAGAGTGACCAAGCTTTTCTGTTGCTGATATCAGACAACTCACAACACAAACCCCCCACACACAAATAGAAAACACTTAATTGCCCTTGACACTTGTATGTTTTCCTCTGCGTTTTAAATGATTTCACTGCCCTCAATCATATGATGTAAAGGTGATTAGGGAAGAGGGGACACTGTTGTGTTTCCTTTAAAACACTTAGTGCAAAAGCTGAGATGTTATCTGGTTAGTCACTAATAAAACTGCTCCAAATAAAAGCCTGCTTCAGATGAAAAGCAATGCAGTTGCGGATATGAAAGTGAACTGATGTAAGATAAACAATTTTCAACAATGCTTCTAAAATTAACTTTTTGAGCCAAAAGAGCAGGTTATTTACATCGTGACAAAGGAGTTGCACAGAGACATGCATACCCAAGTTTCCTCTTCAAATATCCATGTAATATGGAATCAGTGGGTTGAGAAGGACACATTTTGGTACCATCATGCCTTTCAGATAGCTTTGCCTGGAGCTGTTTTCTTGGCCTGGGTTTCCTGTTTTGAATGGAGTCTCGACTGTTTAGCAAAAACGGAGTGCCAAGGGAACAATAAATCTCTGCATCTTCTCAAGTTGAAGAACAGCATGCAGGCCTGCCTTCACTGTGAGCTGCGAATGGTCTCTTCAGTGTGGAGAACCCCGATTTTGTTGAATAGGACACAAAGGCACCATGCAGATGAGCGTGATTACCTGACACACATTGAACTCTGCAAAATGTGACAAAATGTTATGCTCGTAATGTTTATTAAACCAATTACTAGTGTGGACCTGAGCCACGAGGAGACTATATGAGATGTTGTTTAATGAGCCTCCTGTTGTGATCCCCGTGATTCGGGTAAAGTAGCCCAGACAAAGGATTTTCTCCTAGCCAACATGTTTCATCCGCAGGTTTGTTCTAATACTAAATATCCATCCGTTTTAAGCAAACATCATGCATGCACATCCTCCCACATGCACATCCTGCGTTCCCTGCACAATGCGCACTGAAGCTAATCTGTATGGAAATGTTACAGAAAGCGAACAAAGCCTCACCTAAACACTGTATCGGTCCCCGCAGGATGCTGGTACTGGTGCTTCTGTCCGGTGGTCCATTTTGCTCCTGTTCGCCTTGTTGCACAGCAAGCATGCGGCTCGTTTTGGCTCGCCTCTGCTCGCCGTATACAGAGGAGATATCCACTACTACGCTGAGCGGAGCGGCGATGTCTGTCACTCTGTTGCTGGCCTTTTTCTGGCATCCACATCCACTGAGTTTGAGGGGCGGAGTCAGCTCGGGCCGATTTCGTGGCTTGTTGGCCCAAAGGAAAGGAAAGGGAGGAAGGGAGCGAGTAAAGGGATATTGATATTTAATTTGACACCTTTCCTAAGAGCAGGCAGTAAAGGGAAAGAGGAAGGTAAGTATATTATCAAACAAATTGACATCCCAGCAGGTCATTTTGGGAAAACACAAATACTGAAAAAAAAAAAGAAAAAAAAAGAAATCGTGAAGCACATAACCCCTCCATAAAACAAATGTGTTGCTTTTACATTTCGTTTTTAGTAGCCTACGTTTACAAAGCCAGGATAGCGGTTTTTATTCTTTACACTAAGGTAATAGGCTGCTAGCTGGAGCCTTACATTTACCAAACAAATAAGAGAAGGGTTTCGATCTTCTGAACCGCCAATACATGATCCGCGGTAAAACCACCGACTGTATAACGGTCTACACTCTGCGCCGGCCGTTCCATTGTTTTCCTATAGGTAGAATGGTTCAGCCCAACTTGGCACTGCGCTACCATTGGCGTGGCGCACCGCTCGGAACTGCCGCCGTGCGTTGCGCTCAAAATTCCAATAATTTCAACTTTGACCTCGATGTCGCTATGCTTTAAGGCGCAACCAATTTCAGAACAATTCCTGCTCTGCGCTTTTCCTCTTAGCCCTAAGCCTTACCTTGTGGTTTTTTTCTGTGGATCGTGTGTAGACGGCATCACTCTGTGCAAAAAAACGAATAAGCAAATTTCCCAAAATGTAACGAAAGAAAGAAGTCAAGTTAACCTTTATCTATTTATTCAGTGCTTTGATTCCCAATCCTTTTGGCTTGTGACCTTACAACAACAAAGGAGCTTATTTGCGATTCCTTGTCACAGATTGCATATCAAGGAATTGTGATCAATATGTGGCAAAACTATCCATTGGGCTTTTTTAACGAGAGAAAAAAGCTATATTTAGAGAAACAAAATTAAACCCACAATAAACATATTTGAGGAGCACAACTTAGTTTTTTTTCTCTCGCATTAATCCTGTTACAGTTGGGGCGGGGAATTTGTATGCTGTGGTGAAGGAGGATGTGCTTCCAGGGGGAGATCTTTTTGGATGAAAAGAGGCGTTTTTATGGGCCCCGTGAGCGGAAGATGGGTCTCCTGGCGTTCCTGCTTGTTGGAGTTTGGGTAAACGGCCTGCTGGCCTTTCAGATGGGCTTCATGAGAAATGTTTTCAGAGAAGGCTTTGTCCTTGGTGGGGTCTTCGTCATTGGACGAGGACAGCAGGGAGTTCAAGGCGAGGAGAATGCAGCAATTTGAATCAATACAAATTTACTCCAAACAAAAAGAGTCTTACCAAAAGGTAAGTAAAATACAGAAACACGGCAGCAAGGAAACACAAGGGAGACCTGACCCAAGGGAATGCTACAATGATCTGGCAGCAGATAAGGGGAACACCAAGACTAAATACAGAGGGTAACAAGAAGCAGGTGACACAAGGACTGGGAAACAGGTGAACGACAGCAGACAATCACAAGGGTGGGAAAACTAAGGCAGAATGTACAAGACGGCACAGAAAACAAGACTATCACAGTAAAAGAGGAAACAGAACATATACAACAAGACACTCACAAAAGACCACAAGACAAAGAAAGAAACTATAACAAGAAAGCGAACATGTAGCAAGACATGAAACAAAATAGGATGAAACACAACATATAAAAAAACTAGACTAAAAATAACACAGTGGGTTGAGCGTTTTTTAATTTTGGTTTAGTTACTTATGAAACTGAAACCTTTGTCACCACACAGTAACAGAGTCTCAGAGGACGTTAAGTGTCTGGCAGGGTGATACAAGGACAGAATGTTTTTTTTGAAACTATATGGTCCTTTATAAACAAATATCGAGATCTTACTTTCTACTCTGACAGGAAGCTACAGATGGGAGGGAAGAAGATTGGTAATATGGTTCCTTTGGTCTTGTTAAAAGCTTTGCTGCAACGTTTTCAGCCAACTGGCTGGAGCCTTTACAGTACTTACAAGGGGGATAATTAAACTGATTTAGATGAAAAGATAATTTCACGGTGTTCTACAACTGATTAGCATGGAATAGTATTTTTTTAAAGATGATTTTTGGGGCTTTTCCCTTTATTTGATAGTGACAGTGGATGGACAGGAAACGGGGAGAGAAAGAGAGGGGATGACACGCAGCAAATTGCCGCCCTGGAAAATAGGTTTTTACATCAATGCTCAGTGGTGGGCTGTCAGGGCCTTCTTTGCTGGGCCTGTTAAAATATATATATATTTTTCATAATTAAATTAATGTGTGACTCATAGCGGCCATAGCTAGTTCACTCCTGGTTCACTCACAACCCGCTAAAAGCGACTACTGTTGTTGCTTTTCTAGACGCACAGCTGTTTACCAAGTTCAAGCAGACATTTCCCGAAACAGAGGTGGGGAGCCTGGATGAGCGCTATGGCGCACAGTTTGACCTGGGCAGACTCAGAGCTGAGCTCAAAGTGATGTACAGCATGACAAACTTTCAGAGAAAGAGTCCAAGTGACCTACTGACATTTCTGAGGAGCAGGGGTCTTGCAGTCAGCATGTCACAGCTTTATGCCCTCACATGCTTGAGCGTGAAAATACCAGTGTCCACCGCATCAGTTGAGCAATCTTTCTCAGCTCTCAAGCTCATCAAAACGTGTTCACGGAATACAACCGGACAAACACGACTCTCTGCACTGGCATCTATTGCCAAAGAGAAGGAACTGCTCATTCATCTTAACCAGGATGCTCAACTGCATGAGGAGGTCATTGAACCTTTCATCAGAAAGGATAGGAGGATGGATTTAAATTACAAGTAATGGGTTACTGTGATTCTTCTTACTGTTTAGGAGAGATAAAGTTATTGCAGTGTTTTATACATTTGTATTGCTGTTGTTTTGGTATAGATGGTGATGCTGTGTTGATGTGCCTAAAGCTGTTTAGGCACATCACCACAGATGCACAGCGCTGTGCATGTGTGGTGATGTTCCTAAACAGCTTTAGGGGTGTGGTTGTTTTTTTTTTTCTTGGGGGGGTTGGAGGTGTTGGAGGTAGTTACAGAAGGCCCTGACTGAAAACCCATGGTACGTTACTGTCAATGTTCATACACATAAATGAAAAACTTTAAAACTTTAAACAGCTGCAGGCAGTGAGGTTGCCAGGCAACCAGAAGAGACTACAGGTCACTGCCCCAGCAACAAATAGTCTGGCACATAACCCCCTGAAAAACCCCAATTTATTTGTATTGATTAAATATAAAATAGATATAATAATATAATGTGTCATATTGTAAGTTTTGGAGGTGCTTGTACTGGAGGAGTATTTTGTTTCCAAAGGACAGAGCCAGGCCAGCTGTTTCTCTGAGTCTGAATGCTAAGGGACTGTTCATTTTTTATTTATGGGACTACTGGAAGAGTTTTTTAGTCTTTAGTCAAAAAAGACTTGCCCATCCCTTTGCAATAACACATTTTTCTATGACCCTTCTAAATGATTGGGAAAAAGGCATGACCCTCCCCAACAATTTATCAATGCCTTCTCTTATGTTTTGCGCTTGGCAAAGATGTACAGATATCCATGTACAGATAATGTAATGCTAGCGATGGGTGCTTTATGTAGTTATACCGTCCTGTTACACACAGGGACGCAGGAGGACACACGCCAGCTGATCGATCCACTTTCAGTCTGAAAATGAGCAGAAGTTTCTTAAATCGTGTGTTCATGTTGTACCCATTCATTACTGCATTGGTACTGTATTATTGTAATCATTTGTAATTAATTCATGTTCATGAACTTGTACATTGTTATTGGTTATGATACAGGACACTGATAAAAGAAATGTGAGGGAAGGGTAACTGGCCAACAGTAATTATTTATAAACTCCTTTGGTTGTTTTGGTTTCGTAGTTGTTAGGCGTGTTGTATGTATTTGAGTGCATTTATGAACGTGTGTTGTGTTGGACAGAATGTTTATGTAAGGATCATTCATCCATTGCAAAGTAAGTAAAGTGTTACAGTGTTTTTTTGTTGTTGCTTTTAGAGGAAAGTGTTATATTGTTAGAATTAAAACATAACACATAATAACATAACTACTTCTTTTCTATTTTGCCTTTATTCATCAATTAATATTACAATATTAACGCTAATGTTTGGTTTTCCTTGTTCAACAACAAACTAAAGGTTCACTTTATGTATCATCAGTTTTGAAAAAAATAAAAAAAGTAAGTTCATGGAGTAATATATAAATTAATTTTTGAAATTCTTTGATATATCATGCTAGGCTATAAGTGTATGTGTGTGCATATTTCCTGCCAAGCACTGTATTATTTTTTTGCAGGTTTAACCTTTTGTTACACATTGTTCTGCTAATCCTTGTATCGTTTTGGAAGCGGGGGTCCCAATTGTGTGTTTAGAATTTTGATGTGGGGCTAACCTTTTTGGTTTTATCTGTTAGTCCCTTTGTGTTGTGTGTTAAATAGAGAAAGTAGTTTGCTGTTTGTGTTATTGTGCCCTGCAAGGATCAACCAGTGTATGGCTGGATGTGTTTATGCGCTGCTCTCTTAATTACCTCATCAGTAAATGCCCAACGTTAAAATGGCTCCGCCATCTAGTCTTATTTATTCATTTGTTCTCCATCAGATGCAGGCGCTGCTGCATGCTGCAATTTTCTGCTGCACAGCCAAATGTAATGAATAATACATCACAACACAAAGAGATCTTTAAACCATAACACCAACTGAAAAGGGAGAAAAAAAACATGGTGTTTACAGTAGAAACATTCACTTTAACCATTGGTATGCTGAAGGCTGTTCAGATGACCTTGAAGAGAACAGAGGTGTACAACCTATAGTGGTAGAAAACTTGCCCCACATGCATGTGCATGCATGCACACACACACGCACACAAACAAATATTCAGAGACACATACAATACATATAGCTCATGGAGTTAGCACAATAACTCAAAGCCTCAGAATAATGCCACCAGAGGCATTGGCTCCGTTGCACACATGCTGTTCTCTTCAGAGTGAAGCCCAATAACGGGGCATTTGGAGTGAGATGACTCACACAAACTTACTGGTGTGCTCACAGACTGTGACTGAAAAATAGAGAGTATGAGTGGGCTGTGGGAATTGTGTTTCTGGCCCAGAGCAATATGTTAAGACCTGTGTAATGAAATGTCTCCTAGAATCATCCC
>NC_048417.1:11578930-11597814 GCF_013103735.1 Etheostoma cragini
ATCCACACTTCATTATACAGTTGCCTTTGTAGTGGACAACCAAGAAAATATTGTTACAATGAGGAAAGAGGTGTGTAACTAGATGTGTGAAATTGTGTGCCAAATAATAGTTTGTGTAGTCGTGTGTGTAGAATGTGCATGAAAGTGCATCTGGTTCTTTTTATCCCGGCTGCAAAGCTGTTTCCCTTGAAAATGACTAATAACAGTAATCAAATAGACCAATTACCCTTTCCTAAGCCTGCTATCTAGTGACTATCTGCAGGAAAAGTTACTGCATCGGATGTGCTAGGTAGCTAAAACTTGCTCTGGGAGATGGTTGAACTCCATCTTTAGCTTACTCATTTTAAAACCAGTAAAAGGGTCTTAAAAATGCACTTGATTGCTACATATTCTACATGTATTGTGCTGAAAGAAAGATGCTACACCCAAGGAAAAAAGTTAGCATACTCACCACTTGTAGACAATCATTTAAGACATGGAAATAAAGGGGTAGAAAGAAAGTATTCTTTTCGTAAGGATCATTTATCCATTGTAATATTTCTTGGAGAAATATGAATTTATCCAAAGTTTGACAGGCTTGCCATGCCTAGTTCCAGTTGTTTGGCTTCTCTGTTTTTTTGGAAATGTCTTGTCTACTCATATTTGTGTACTTATTTCCTCCCTGGTCTTGTGTTGTGCCTGTCTTGTGTTCCTTTGCGTGTCTGTATTTTCTTTTTCCTGTTTCATTTTGATAGTCTGGGTCTCTGTCTTGTCCTGTCCAGTTTTACTACCTGTCTTCTGTTCTCCCTCCTCTGTGATTGTCATCCCCGCCCTGATGTGTCAGCTGTTGCTTGTGTGCTCATTACCTCTTGTATTTAACCTCTCTGTTCCCTTTGTCGCTTGTCAGATCGTTTTGTGAGTTTGTGTGTTCCATATGGTGTGTTCCTCATCCTTCCTGTGTTCCGTTTTCCCCATCGTGAGTTTTACCAGTTTTGTGTTCCTGTTTGTGGTATTCTTTTTTCTTGGACAGTTTTGGATTTGGGATTTGGGGATTTTGGACTCTGTTTTTTGCATTTTTTGAATCCCTGTGTTGGTGTGGACTTTCTGTTTTTGTGAAAGTAAAGCCTTGTGAAACTCTCCTGCCTGCCTGCCTGTCTTTGCGTTTTGGTCCCCATTCCCTGCAATGTAACAAACTGCTAGGTTTTCTTTTTAGCTTTTTCCTTAGACACACCTCAACTTCATGTAACACCACAAAAAAACGTATATACAGTAGTTCTCTCAGTTTATATTGTTACATAGCTAAAATCTTCCTTTTGTGAGTGAGTAAAGGTTTTCATTTATTTCTGCAAGGTGTAATGCAATAAAAAAGGTGCATTGAGCCAGCACTGACATCTATTCAGCTGTTTTCTGTGTAGGCATTTTGTCTTTGCTTTAAAGTCAAAATACCACCACCAGCACTAACCTCATCATCGCTACCTGCGTAATCATCATTAAGACACACAACAGTGTGATTGAGATGAATCGGAGCAGTCAAACCTCTCTGCCACTGCTAACATCATATCAGAACATCTGGCCTTCTCTCTGAAGTAGCCCCACTTTGCTGTTTCCCTCAACTAATTGTGGCCATTAGAAACCTGGGAGAGCGTGGCGGTTTCCATGGCGATACACTGATGTGCTCGGGTGTTTCAAGCCTTAAATATCCCGGTCATTTCATGCCATCTGTTTCCCCTGATCACTCTATCTCGACTGATTTGAAATTATGCGAGTCAACACATCATGAAAGCCTCGCTGACTTAATGGGCTCGTTCATATCAACAAAATGCTGGTGGAGGTCTATGGCTGACAGATCGAAGGTTAGGACTTCTGACAGCATTTTATTAAATATTAAATCCTTACTATGGAGAGATGAATAAAGTAAACAACAAATTATATAGGGATATTACAGCCAGACATTTGCAATACATGCAATACATCAACTTCATCAAATATGCTGATCTGCTCTAAGTGCTACATTTAGAAACATTGTTGGGAAACCAGGGCATTAAACAGTTGGCCACAATCTCTCCTGCCTGCCTCAGGGTCCTGTATCTCTGTGTATCTGTATCAAATTCATCAATAGCAATTCATCCAGCATTAGTCAAGTTATTTCAGTCCAAGCCAAAGTGGTGAACCAACTGACCAACCAACACTGGCCTCTCCACTGGCCCTAGCGTGTATGAAAAATAAAAACAAGTGTAGCAAATAGCAATACAATAAGTAATGTTTATCATCAGTTAATGGTTTTATGATTGTATCTTCTACACCTGTGACACCTGTTTAAATTCTACTTCACCAGCCACTAAACACTGCTATAATGGAAGGCGAATATTCCTCCAGAGAATTTTAGAACCCTTTACTCTTTAAAAAGTGCTCATTTATGGATTTGGCCTTTCCCCTTTCGTTTATTATGCTACATGTATTTTTTGTGTGCACGTTATACGATTACAAAGTAAAAAAGCCCTAAGTCCATCCAAAGGAACTTACCATCTCCAACAGGAAACAATGTTCACAAACCACTCCAAACAGCTCTTATTGTAGTCCTTATTTATTTTTCACTTATATTATTATCTTATTTTTCACTTATTTCACGCATCTTTTGTAGTCCAGCCTTTACTTCTGTGATGAACGTGTGTCACTTTGTAACACATTTTATAATGCTTGTCTAGCTGCTAGCTTGGCACTCCCTCATGCTCTGCAACTGACTACTAGCGGTACTTAATGTGCATGTGCAACCCCCAAAAAAGATGGAATAGAAGTGAGATGCGTCACCAGGGTGCAAGCGGCCAAAATGGGTATCCTCAGAAAGGTGGCTGGCGTCTCCCTTTGAGATAGAGTGAGAAGCTCAGTCATCTGAGAAGACTTCGGAGTAGAGCCGCTTCTCCTTTGCGTCAAAAGGAGCCAGTTGAGGTTTTTCGGGCATCTTGTAAGGATGCCCCCTGGGCGCCTCCCTAGGGAGGTGTTCCAGGCACGTCCAGCTGGGAGGAGGCCCCGGGGAAGACCGAGGACTAGCTGGTCGGATTATATCTCCAACTGGCCTGGGAATGCCTCGGGATCCCCCAGTTGGAGCTAGTTGATGTGGCTTGGGAAAGGGAAGTTTGGGGTCCCTTGCTGCCCCCGTGACCCGATACCGGATAAGCGGATGAAGATGGATGGATGGATGGATGCCTCACTCTGTAACTAAAACAGAGCGCTCAACACAGAATTAAAAGTGGACCTGCTGTAATGAGCAGGACAGCAAATATATGGTATTTTCTGAAAATTAAGACACATAAACCTATTCTTGCTCAACACGCTCAAGACAATGAGAAATGACTCCACTGGAACACTTTACTGAGAGAATGTCCCTGCAACTCATCAAACAGGCAGAAATAAAACTGAAAAAAAGCTTTTTTAGATGCTAAAGGTAAAGTAGACTAGTGCTTGTATGTCCTTTCACTTCCTTTGTTCCAACGTTTCTTTGTTCCACCTAAATATTGCATGTGCATTAGGAAGACCAGTAGATGATGGATGTGATGTAACGGCAGCTGCTCTTTTCCACATTTCCTGCAGTGCTCAACATTGCTGGATGAACTCAACAACCCAAGAAACGAAAATGTAGGGAAAAACTGTAGTATCGGCCATGTTTTGTAAGCCAATCCCCTCCAGTCAACGATCAGCCACCTGAAACAAGCATTTATGATCCTAATCTATATATATTACTGGTGCAGCTTTTTACAGCCAACCTGACCAGAAATGACTTAAACAATTAAAGCTACAAACAACTATACCTATGATATATATTTTGAGTTGTCTACTCACACTATCCAAAATGTTTCCAACAATTTTAAAACCCAGAGAAAGCTCTAATTTTATTTTTGACACAGGACGTTTCGGTCATCAAACCTTTGACCCCTCTGGTTCCTCCAACTTTCGTCAAAATCGGGCACCCAGATGATATGTTTCGAGAGTAATTGTAAATCATACAATGTCACAGAAAGAGTTATACTTAACTAGTAACCGTAATACTGTTTTTGACATGTGGCATCATTTTTGCATTGATTACATGCCACTTACAACACAGTCAATCTGAGTTGATCCAGCTAAATATTAGGCTAATACAATTTGCTGGTTGATAAGTACCTAATGCTAATGCTTGGTGGGTAACATTATATTGGTTAGATATTGTTCAACATGCTCAAAACATATGCCAATGGCAGACTCTGTCAGCTTACCTTTGGTCACTCTAAGTATTCTCTCTCTCTCTCTCTCTCTCTCTCTCTCTCTCTGCCCCCTGGGCTTCAGGCTTGTTTTCTCATTTATTTTCTCCTCACAGTATTTCCTTCATAGGCTTCACACAGTTTTTGATACAGCAATTTGTTTCCTTTCTAAATCTGGAAGTGTAAGTTTCCAATCATCACCATACTGATAAGATTTCAGTTTGATGTCATAATTCTGCAATTCCTTAGAAACTCTGCTGTCATCCCATTACAGGCTTACCAAGTCTGTCTATTTGGATGTTACATCTCCTGTTCTCCATCTCTCTTTTATTTTCTAGTTCAGCTTTAATCTATGTGTTATCTGACTGATGTAAGCTGGATGTAACACCTTTAATGATTACTTGTTGTTGATAAGCTAAGCCTTTTTGAGCTCTTTGAAACTCTTGCATAAACCTCTCTAACACGACGACATTGTTTCCAGAGAAACGGTGGAAGTGTTGTCATGTGGCTTGGTTCCAAGTATTAAAATTAATTTGAATAACAACCACTTATAATATAAAGCGTCTGTTGGTTTGTAATTTCACAGACATCAGCTTGTAGACATTTAGTTATTTATAATTTGGGTACTGTAGCCAGATGCTGTCTCTCACCTAGTCTCATTTTGTCTCACTGGAAAAGACGAGGATGAGGGTGGTCGCTTTCAAAGCAACCCATCCCCAGGCAGGCACAGCTCTGTCTGGTCCTCCATTATATCGCTGCACTTGCCTTGCGCTAGCCTGGAACTAGGTTGTTTCCATAGCGACCAAGTATTTGATGGACAGGTCTGTGTATGATAGCCGGTCCGCTGTGAGAGCTTCCACCTTCTGCTGTCATCCACACCGGATGGAAGGATTTAGCATGTCTGCAACTCTACACCTACATCTATATACATACACACATACATACATACAGTAGGCCTACATGCAACGAGACAATTGCTTTCACAACCCAAACTGAGCTTGGCTACTTTTAGATACAAACTCCTACATCATTTTTTTCAGCCAGTCCTACACCCGATTTACAAAATGTTGCTTCCCCATAAGACAGCACACAGAAAACAAAGAAACACAAAACTTGCAGATTCAAACCTTGCAACTTGTTATGTTTCTGAGTCTCTTCTTGCAGTATGCACATTCATGTAATGCGTGATGTTATCACTGAGTGATTGAGTCATCAATAAGACGTAACTAAGATCCCCCACAGCTATGCTCCATGGTGGAAAACAGCTATGCACATTTACACATGTACTGTTCATAAGTGCAAATTTGCACTTTAATTGAGAATTTCCACTTGAAGCTACTTTAAACCTTTACTCCACGTTATTTCAAAGTGAAAAATTGTCACATTCACAGGGGCCATTTTACTGCTTTATGAGTAAGTTAAAATGTGACAGTTAATTCTAAAGCCCCACTGATGTGTGATTATGAGTATTAGTGCAACACAGTTAAGAACGTTTTAATCATCTTCAGAATCAACACGGAGAAACTTAAAGATTTCAAAATCTGCCATCAGTAGTTGCACTGAGCAATTTCTGATTTCTCGACTAATTTGTTGTCCTCTAAAATAGACCATTTAAAATTCAAATTTAAAAATTCATGCTGAAAACGGATGTTTTGCAAATCTCTCTCTCTCTCTCTCTCTCTCTCTCTCTCTTTCTCTCTTTCTGAATCCCCTTAAAATTTCTCTGATCCAGCCTTTTTTCAGTTATTTTCCAAAAAGATGTATCAGAGTGTTTGGCAATGAGAGGCAGCAAAGCACTCTTTAAAGGATTACTGTGTGAGTAGGATGAGATTTATCACTTATTTTCCCTACATTGCAAGTGCAAGAAAACCATATTGTTATTATCACTCGTTTTTTGCTTTGTTTTTAACTCAGGTTGCTAAGAAAAAGACAATAGGAATTCAGTTTTGTAAACAATAATAACAGCATCATCAAAAAGACTTCAGTTGAACCAACTGTAAACATACAGCACCGGAGTGTTTGACAGTGGCGCTATTCCTCTCCTGTTGTACTCTAAGCACGCCTGCAACTCAACACCTGCAGGTCACAGACAACATATGCTTTGGATAGCAATTCACAAGAAGAGCAGGACCCCTACGCCCACACACAAGAGCGCTTGTTTGGTTATGCTGAAGTATGGAAAGCACAACAGGTAAAGCAGCATACGTGTGCACTGTGAGTCAGCACTGGTAGTAATACATGATTCATTTCCAGTGTGGTTGACTTTTGCTAAAAAGCACAGTTGTAATTATTATTGCTGTTAGACAGCTTGTTTTGCATACATTTGAATGCAACATGAACTACACACACAAAACCCAGACAGACATCCACACAAGCATCCGTAAACTTGGTGTGTGTCACCACATTGACCACCAATGCCACTGTTGTTGCTTTATGGGTGTGTGGTTTTGAACAGTGCTGTGTAATTTGACTTGAGCTCAATATAGGCTTTTTATGCCTACTTCCCTTTACCCAAACTGACCAGACTCCCCATCAGATATAATAAGGGAACAGGGAAGCCAAACTAGAGGTTTTAAAATGGTAATGAGTAAGACTCCCCACACAAGAGAGAGCGGACTGATTTAGCTCAGCAGAATTAGAGATTGGAAGTCAGTAATAGGACACATTTAGATGGCAGCAAAATATTTAGCTGTGGTGCCCAAGAGAAGGAATGTAGTAAGTTCAGATTTTAGCCCTCAACATCCATAGCGTCTATTTTTGCCAGAGTGAACTGCTAGCACATTACTAGAACACTTGCATAAAAGATTGTTCCAACAATCTTAACCCATAGATTGTTTGTTGTTCCTGTAATAGAAAAATCGACAACCAGATACTACACAATAACTCTCTTAACATGTCATGCTTGTCCAGTCATCATTAGCGCAACCAACACCCTGGCCACATGCTCATGACACAAAGCCTCACAAGATGCCTTTAAGCCCATGGGAATGTGCAGCTTTCTCCACCTAATTGTCTCTCCCGCTGCCACTCTAATTAGCAAAGTATGCACGACAGATTGCGTCCCAGTGTGTGCTTGCCTCTGACATTTTAATTCTAAATACATGGAAAAGGCATGATGCTCATATTGCTGCAGAGAACTGTCACCAACTTGCAGTCTGACCTCAGAATGTCTTTAAAAGCACTGCTTATTCTATTCTTTTACTATGGAAATGTACTCTGATTAGTAATGTCAAGACTGTACGGCCCTGCTAGACCAACAGCTTGACACTGCTATCCCAAAGCTGCGCTGATCATATGGCTAAAGTTAGAGGATACCTTCTTTTTTTTTAAGGAGCCGCAGAATTAACCTCCTGTAAACTTGTTTTTACCATCTTTTTTGTACACCTTAAATCTCGTCAGTTGTTATGGCATACATTTTATCATAGTAAAATATGTATTTGATCCACAGTAACATCTAGTAGAAGAAAAAGATTCTACTGGGAGCATGAGGAGCCTCCCACAGCTATACGATACAATACCCAACAGAACCATGTCACTGAAATGGGATGGATGACATTTATGAAAAAGCCGTAGAGAGGTATGGGAAGAAGAAACCAGAACAGTCAGGAGGAGGGTGAGTTGGTCAAGCAGCCAGGACAACGTGTAGCAGGGAATAGCATGGTGTTTTCATTTATATGTAGCGATGATTATTATTATCCGTCTCCCAGTGTTAGATTGTTAGATAGAGTTCCTTTTACCCTATTCACATTTTGGAATGCTTGCTATTCAGTTGTGACACCGAGATGTAGAATAGAAATAAGAAAACTATTATAATACAATAATACAATACAACTCTACCTTACTTACATTCCTGACAACAATTATTTCACTGTGTATAAGATTGAAAAACTTTAAGAATGTATGAGTTTGCTGCAACCCCCTAGATTTCTCATTTTCTCTCTCAGGATTGATATCAGACTTTGCAGTGACACACACTGCTGTGTAGAAAACGTTTGGAAAAATATTCCTATAAATCACAGCTACAGTGAAGCTACAGCTTGGTCTGCCTTTTTCCACAGCATCTCTGTGACCTCCTGCTTCAGGCTGTCCAAAGGCGGCCATTAGTGGCCTGGAATGAGAAGGTCTTTCTGTGCACTCATCCAACTGTGACAAACAGTCACGGGGTGGGGGACACATGGGTCATCACAAATCCATTCAGGACTTTCAGCTGGAGTGTTTGCCTGGCATGATGCCCCTAAAAGGTCACCAGTCCATGTGATAACATTTATACAACCATCTCATGCTTGGCTGGACTACTTTGGATGCGAGAAGAAGAAAGCAAAAAACACGGGTGGGTTGCGAGAGCCTCCTGGGTAAGAAGAAGTAAAGTGAGGGTTGAGACAGAAAGAGACACTGTTTAAATCAGCTTTCGAGCCATTTTCACTGTGGGGTGTTTATTCTACTGATAAACTGTTTGTGTTGGAGATTTTGTACGGTTAATTTGAGGGGTGTTTGTATGGATTACTCTGGAGATAAATGGTGTTAGGTTAAGATTAGAGAGTAGAGAATGACCTTTTAACATTTGCACTCTTTGAGCCGAGATATACCTGTTGAGAATACATGAAAAGATTATAAAAAGATACAAATGTAAAGTTGTGTATGCGCTCACATGATGATGATATGTCATCCACAGGCCTATTGTAATGACGATGATTAGTGTTTTTTATCTTAATATAAAGAATGTTGTTCAAAGTTCTTGGAAACCAAGAAACAAGATGAACAGGAACAGTAAAAGCTGCTCTAATTAATATTTTTTATATTGACAATGGATCAAATGCCAAAATGAAATGGGAAATGGGACAAGCCAACAGAGACTTGACATCTGATTTTGTGGTTCCCCCTCAGTTCTACAGAGCATACAGAAGCTCATCGGCTTGGTTTTACAGCCCACAACTTACCTTTTCTTTGGTTTGCTGTAATCAACCGATAATTTCTAATAGACAGGATTGTAATTTAACTTGTTAGGATGTCCCCAAGTGGCCAAAAAAGTTAATTATAGCAATGGATGAATAGAAGTTCAAATAAAAACAATCAAGTGGAGAATAACATCAGTAATAGTTATGAAATTAAAAAAATACTAAACCAACATACCTACACAGGAAGACACTACTAGCTAAAAGATCAGTTCAGCTGAAACTAAAGTGATCTGCTCTCTCTTTGTAGGATTAGGTTCTGGTCAGGAGTCTAGCAGAACTCGATTGATTAACACTAAAGTAAGGTTTTAGGAAGAAGGGCGGAATATGCACAGTAATAGTAAGACCTGGTTGGGATGAAGGCGTGAATTACTGTAGTTCTCTCTGTATTACAGGAAAGGCTGTAGCAATATTTTTTATGTGATTTAGCTTTGTAAATAATGCATCTATTCTTTAAAAAGTTATTACTTGCACAGTGAGTGATTGTACACGGAAAGGTAAAATAAAGTATGAAAAGTGAATGGAACCAAGGAAGCTTTGTGGGACTGAACCAAGAGAAGTGTTGTATTTCTGAAACACTTAACCATAACATTTTCATAATTTCATTATAGATCCATGACAACCAGAACTGACACTATCAACATTATTGTTTTGCATTGTGGTTTCTGTGGTGTCGTTCTAAATACCTGACTGGAACTCCTTCAGAATATTTGCTTTACTTATAAAGGGATTTAAACATTAATATCTTGTTTAGAAATAAAAAGTTTGATGTTAATCTTTGATTATTCAGGACCTCACTATCAAGAATAGGCTTCCGGGTTGAAGAAAAACTAAGTCACACGTGTCTATAATTGTCAGGACTACAAGACACTTTGATGGTGGAGAATAAGACGTGACTAGCACACTTCAAATTAATAAGTGTTGGAAGCATCCTGCCAGTTGGTAAGTCATTACAAATTCATGCTGTGTTGCCAAATAATGTTAAAACACGCCATACTTATTATTCAAATTCTAGTTGAGATCCCATCGATGCCAAATATGTCTGGTTGGATTTGTGGGAAATATGTGCAAAATGATCCACAAGAATATTTCTCTTTGATTTAACCATGCAGCCGTGAAAACATGGAGTCTTCACAATAAATATTTCCCTCAGTGTAAACATCATGGAGCTTCAATAAAAAGTTGGAACAAGCTGATGAGAAATATACAGTATGTGACACCTCAAGAGGGGAATGAGGTAATTTAACAACCTCAAAGGTTCTTAAAGTGAAGAAAAAGAGGGAACTGCATGTTTCGGGGTTGAAGAAATAAAATAAAAAAAACAAGAACCTTGAAGGTATAAACTGTATCATAAAATGCGCAGGCATCCATTTAGACAGTATTTTAGGAGAAATAAACAAGGGGTCGGTGTTGTTATTTTCACGGTATTACTCCTAGACAACAGCAGGAAGACACTTACATATGCAGTCATTTGAAGTTGGGCTCGATTGTGGTACACTCGAGTGGCTTCAAGAAAAGTCCCCTCAAAAGGAGTTGGATTTAAGTGACATTGTTACACTAAGCAAAAAGCAAAACTGTGTAGAACCATCTGTGACCAGCCAGGTGCTGGGACTCCTCAGATGACTCCTTGTTTAACATGCAGACAAAACCATCTTGATTGGATTGTTTCATAATAAGCACACTTGCTTCAGAGCACATACTCACATGGTAAAAGCTGTGCAACATCACTTTCACTTCTTGTTTTTTTAGGCAAAAATATCCCAGAGGCTCCTGACCAGAGATGACAAAAGTAGGTTTGGAAATTTACTTAAAATATGAAAGTAAAAATAGCCTTGTAAATGACAAAGCTACCTGGACCAGACAGATGTTACCAGAGATCACGCTGAGAAACTTCAGTGGACATGGAAAATAGGCTCTTTTTCCATTGGCTACATTTTAAATGGCTGTCTGCCAATAGGCCAAAAACATAAAGCTTATTTATTGTGAGAGAGACTGGGACTCCAGGTTAATAAGATTCTGACCGAGTAGCAAGATATTAATTCAGTTGTGATTTTGTTTGAAGTCTGTGTATATTCCCATCCAATTAGATTCAATTTGGTATTGATTGCAAAAATAATAACTAACTCCGGTGAAATTATTTGAAACTTAGTGAGGACTAGATTGGGACTGTATTCAAAGCTGATTCTGGTTTCCAACTTGGCCCCAGGTGCGCTGTTCAAACACGGACAGAGACAACTTCTCTCTGTTGATGCTTTATTACAATCAAGTATCAGGATAAACATGGGCGTGTGTAGCTCTGCTGTGGTTTTGTGTTTGTGTGGTAATAAAAGAAATAAATAACATTGTAAAGACTACCATACACAATGCAAAGAAATCATATATGCTAGTAAACAACAATAAACCCACCATTAATCACATTATCTTGATGAGCAAGGAGGTTAAACAATCGCCACTATATTGAATCAACAGTCAGATGTAACCTAGGTAACAGGTGAAGAACACAAACAAGCTAACTTTTAAATTTGCAAGAACTACAGACCAATACAACAACAGGCTTAAATGAACTGACAACATCAGTTATATGACTTACAGTTCTCAAAGATGCACACAATCTCAACTGATTATTCTCTGGACACCTTGTCTATTTATCGTTTCTCTCACTTTCTTCTCCGTATGCCGTGCGCGCCCACATGACATGCACTCACAATCACACCTGACAGACACCCTTTTGTAAAAAACTAAAGTAACAAGCCAATTGTGTTAAATGTAAGAATAGAAAGTACCGATATTCGTGTTAAAATGTAAGGAGTAAAAGTAAAAAGTCGCCCAAAAAAATAAATAGTAAACTAAAGTAAAAATATCTTGTACTTTGTTGCTTCCCATGTCTGCTCCCGATATTGCAAATGTTCCCAAAACTGTGGGTGAGGTTTAAAATGGAAAAACTGCTACTGCTGTTGATTTCAAGAAATATCTGCTCAGTTGTCTAGATACAAAACCCTAAACTACTTGAAGTTACTAACTAATTTAATTTGATAGGTTTCTGGTTGTAATACAGCAAAAGCAAATTTCAGTTGATCTGCTCTCACACACTGATTTCAATCATAAGATATCGTCTCCCGGCTTGTATTACATAAGTGATCCTCAGGTTTTCCTTGGGCTAACATGCAAATGAAACACTTAAAGCTATAGTACTTAGTTTCTGCTACCCCCATGAGAAATTCTAAGTAACAACACTGTTGGCGCGTCTACATGATACAAACCTTAAGAGACCGCCGACCACCCCCACACCCTATTCACAGAATTTTTAGTACATGTTATTTAGCTGCCACTTTTGTCCTAAGCGATTTACAATTTGCTATAAATCAGAGGTTGCACGCCTCTAGAGCAACTAGGGGTTAAGTGTCTTGCTCAGAGACACATTGCTTGCTGCTTCAGGGAAAAGGCTGAATAAGCAACTCAGCGTGGTAAAATAACATGACCTTAAGGTCCAGCTCATCTTCAGTGGTGACCCCAACCAACTACGAGACAGTTCCCTACTGCCTGTGTGTGCTTTAACTCTAAAACATTTCCTTTTGCTAATTCTCCCTCCGCCCTACATGTGATTTTTTTTCTGTTTTTGCACACACATTTACTTTTCCCATTTACAAGATAATCCACCTTGAGTGGAGTGCTTTTCTTTATAATTTTATCGTTTCACGTACTAAATATGAAAGTGGAAGACAGTTTTTCATAACAAAATATGTAAAATGTCTTGTTCAGATAGGACACTGATCAGCAGAAAGTTTGCATAGCTCACCAAAAAGTGTGTGCGTGCGAGAATGCACGTGTGTGTGTACTGTCAGGAAATGCAGAAATGCAAGTTTCAAATGAACCGACACCCAACAGCCCTGTTTCTGCAATGTTAAAGTGCCATTGTGACAACAACAGAATTAGCTCAATTTTCATTATAAAAAATACTCTTTGTTTTAAATATAATATTTTTCATGTTATGACAAATGTGTCTTGTGATTAAATACCAAATATTACCAATTTTAATATAGTATTTTATAAAATAGTTTTACCATGCAACATATCACTTTTTATTTAAAAAAGAAAAGCACTAAATCAACATAGCTTGGTGAAACAAGACCATCTTCTTGTTATGAAATGATGAGTTGGTCTCTTAAATAACAACAAACTTTAATATATTATTAAAACAATAAAAAAGACCCAAAAGATCTCAGGTTATAATGCATAATAGAAACTGAGATTTCATGTTTAACAGTAAATGTTATCTGTTAAGGCTGTAGGGTACATTTCACATCATGTTGACATAATTTGGTTCATATGAAGCACATCATGTGTGTCTGTGCAGTTTCCTGTCATCTGCATTTGACTTCCTGTTTGACTTTCTGGCTACCTGGAAAACCAATGACAGTGGTTATAAATCTATTCAGACCACAAGCCTTGAAGGCATGGGGAGGTCCAGAAAGTTGTAAATGGCCAAGGGTGGCTGAGTGATGTATGGGCAAGTAAAATAACCAATTACCACAGGTCTCCAGACAAAGAACTAGTTTGGGGTGAGAGGAATGGGGGTGGAGCAGACTCAAAGGAGACGAAGAGCAGGGACGAGAGAGGGGTTGTCATGGTACTTAATAAAGGGACAACAAAAGGGTGAATAAGGGGGTTTCTAATACACATTAAGACAATGCTGAATACAATGATGGGTACTAAAAACAATACAGGAAGACCGTAGAAGGAGCTCACACTAAAATGTGAAGGGAAAAGTGGGACAGCAGATACATGTGGAGTCAGAAGCAGGCAGGGACAGTCAATGATGGATGTGGCGAGACGGATATGGCAGACGGAGAGAGGAGAAAAAGGAGAATGTTTGATAACTCATATCCATCCTCACTGAAAGGAAGATGAATGGCTTTGATTTACAGTGGGAACAGAAGTTCCTGTTAAATGGCTTCCCCTGTGGATCTGAACCTTAGCGGCCATCTCTTCTGTCCTCCCATGATCTCTGTTCTTCCCTCTATCAATACTTTTTATCAATGTAAAAGGGACAACACCAGTGGTTTTAGAAAACTCAAGCCACTAAGTACCAATATGAAATACTTTGCATTAAGCCTGCCATACACTTTCCAAAATAGACCATAAGTCCAGAAAGTCATTGTTTTTATTGAGTTGAATATGATATGAAAAGCATTTAGCAGAGACTCGAATTAAGCTCAAGACTTGTAAACCATCACAGTGAGTCTATATTGTCTTGTTCTGGTCATGGTGAGCTTGCTTGGTATGCAACTGCAGCAAAACACTGTTTTGAAAAATCGTTTCTTGAGGACTACACTACTGAAAATAAGATTATTGATGTAAGGATGTACTGATTGAAGTTGACTTGGTCTTTGTACTGATTAATCAAATGAGATATAACGTGTTAAATAGTGAGCCTTAGAGGTATTATTAGGCAGATTTTGTCCCCTGTAGACAAAGTCAGGCTCACCCTTTCCATCGTATCCTGTCTCTATGCCAAGCTACGCCAACCAGCTGCTGGCTCCAGCTTCATGATGAGCAGACAAACATTGGAGTGGTATCAATATTCATCTGACTCTGAGCTAGACGGCGAATAAGCGTATTTCCCAAAATCTTAAAATATTCTCAAGCCAGAGCCACTGTACGCCTGTGTTGGACTTTCACAGAGTTCTAGTGATGTTGAAAGCTACATAATGAATCTGTATTGATTCATTTATTTCCAAAGCAGATTAATATCCAGAAAAAAACCAACATGAAGTCTCCAAACCTTCCGTCTCTTGGTCCAACAATAACAACAAATCTGCAAAAACTTGATGTCCAAAATCATTGCAAAGATCTAACAATCACATTTTGTTTTAAATTGGGAGCACTACCCACATACAGTGGGTTGTTTGGGGGATAATCCAGGAAACAACCAATGATCATTGGTTTCCTCTCCATGCACTCGACACAGATTTTCAGAAACAAACACTAAACTCTCTTCCTCCCCTTCTTTTTCGGCCTGCTTTGTTCTAACCGGCAGTGCACCTGCACACTGATACACAACAGAAGCTTTATT
Organism: Etheostoma cragini; assembly: GCF_013103735.1. NCBI lineage: Eukaryota > Metazoa > Chordata > Actinopteri > Perciformes > Percidae > Etheostoma > Etheostoma cragini. The sequence goes on from NC_048417.1 coordinate 11,594,170, forward strand.
TCCTGAAGACACACTCTACAGCGTACTCTACCCGTACTTCTTCTTTTCAGTATCACATTCTGCTGTAATATATTCACTCACAGATTGTTAGTTGTTCTAGTGGTTTTTTAATGCGTCAGTCGCAGTCCATCTGCAGCTTAAAGCTTGTGCAACTGATAACATCGTACATGCAGTAATTCAGTGTCATATTCATTACTGTTTTTTCTTCTCTGGGTGAATAGCAGGTACAGTGAGAGGGGAAGAATGTAATTTCTCTGGGCAAACATTAATTTTCTCGCTCTACTTCCTGCGTGTAACATCGTTTATAGACATAACAGACATTCTAAAATTGTCCTTGGTTCAATAGATTCCTGCCTGCGCTGCAGAGGAATCATAAGTCTGGAAGTGCAATCAGCAAGAGAGGCAGGAGAGACAGGAGAAGGGAGGCATCAAATCTCCCTGATATTCTCAAAGACAAATGCTCTGCTCAAGGCTATCTATTCTCTACCCGTATGCTGTATTTTGCTGTAAGGGGGGGTTGAGGTCTGTAAGCATGCACGACAAGCTGAAAATAATATTAAATGCAGTCCCAGGGAGCACAAACCCCACATAAACATAAAGAAGCCAATTATAGACACACAGACTCGTTACATAAGAATAATTGTTGAAAATGATCCAATGGCCTCTTCACACATGAATAGATGAGTGAAGAAGGGCCAAGACGACAGGAACTTCAGAGTTGGGGTGGCATTACACTATTCAGTGGTTGACTTGTACTGCTTAATCCAGATTCTTCTTGATTGAATGTCAAGAAACACTTCTCAGTCCTCAAACTCTCCTGAAATCTCAATCTTTGAAATTCTACAAAATCAAGCATATGTTTTGTTACCTTATGTTGAAGGTGTTTACAAAATAAATCATAATAAATACATGTAGCTCTGAACCTTTATCAGTTTTCATATGCGACCAGACAAAATTTTGTTGAATGTGTGAGTGTTGCTGGTTCTGTTATTCTGCCAAGGTCACTCTGGCTGAAGAGGAAGAAGAGGAAGACTACACCACTCACAGAGGTTGCAATCATAGAGAATAAAGCTATAATCAAACATAGACCTTCGGCACAAAACAGACAGAGCTTGCCAAAAAAAAAAGAAAAAAGATCACATAGACATCCATAGCGACAAAGCGAGGAATTTCATAAAAATACATCTGACGTAAAACCTTTAATCGTACAGAGAGGAAGGGACAAAGAGGAGACAGAAGGCAGGATTGAGAAGATGGAGGAATGCAGGGTGGTGGTATTTTTAACATGTTCTAATCAGGGCCAGCACATCAAACATGGCCTGTTGTGAAAACGCCTTCTCAGCAGAGCAAAGAAATACAGGGAAAAGTTGGTGGATGCCAGAACATTGCTGTGGAAAGCCAGACTCAAATGTGTTGTATAGAGAAGGGGATTTGGTGTGTACAGCATACGGAAACGAGGACAGAGTTGAGTTAATTCCTCTTTACTTAAATATTTTCCAAAAGAAAGGTTCTTCCTGTAGACTCAGGGGTTTAGTAAACTTAGTTGGGGGTTGGTTCCCCCCCATCCTGTCGTCACCAAGTTATTAAAGAAAAAAATAAACTGGATTGACAAAAAGCTGTGACACTGTTCACCCTTCTGGCCACTCTGCTCTCCACTTCATGGTCCTGGTGGCTGGGACTGTCAAATATGTATTTGTTAATAAAACCCAGCAGATTAGCAAAGACAATTATTCTAGGTACACTCACACCTGATGCTTTCATCCAGCAATTCACTGTAACATATGTTTGAAGTGTGTGCGGACAGGGAGCTTACAAACAACTTTAGACTTACAATCCCCTGGCAGGCCATGTGTTTGAATTACAGTTTTGTTTTCAAATGGATCCAGGAGACTTTTGGTCTGCCTTTTTTCTGTGAAGAATAAATTGTTTTCTGCGCCTTTTTATGGCGTCGATAAATATTCATCTTGCTGATGCCTGCTTCCTGCTGCAATGCAGTGTGTTACAGAGCAGAGCTTTTAGGGATATTGATGAGCCGTGGGTCTGAGGATGCTCAAATCACACAGCAATCAGGCCTCATCATGGCTGCTGTGGCTGGTCGATCAGTGCAGCCTCAACACTGAAGTACATCCACATACTGCCTCCTTTTTTCTTTTTTTCTTTTTTTAACAGGGAATGACTTTATCCAGCCATTAGCTGGGTAATGCCATCGTTGTTCGGCGTTTCACATACTGATGGGATGCATTGTGGTGTTTTCTAAGCTCTGCTCAAGGGACAGAAAGTCTAATCCAACACAGAGGCATTCAGCAGCATGCAGAAAGTGGTGGGACAGTGGAGTGGCTTGCATGCACTATTGTGTGGGATTGTGCATTCCTTCAAATGTGTATTGGGAGCTGAATAGTGGAGGTTATTATCTAAAGAATCATGACAGGAATTCAATAACGGCTTTTGTCCTGTGAAATTTTGCTCTTCCCATAAGGATCCTTCTGTTTCTGCCTGCCTTTCCACTTCCTCCTCTCTTCTCTATCCCTCTTCTCCTCTGGGGGGAATGAGTTAAAAGCATAATACTTGGAGTACTTGAGTGCTGAGGATTCCTCTTGAATGCTAAACAGTGTTATCAAATAGCACACTGCAGTACAGGATCTCAGAAACTGATGGGCAGTAAGAAGCAGAGTAGACATCTGACAAGTATGCATATGGTATTGTATACATGCTACATTTAAACACAACCTACAGAAGGCTAAGTTATGATTTTAGTGTCAATTCAAAACAGTGAAATCATTGGAAAATTGAGTCTCCTCTTGAATCATGCTGACACAACCCTGCAGATTGTTGCATGTGATTTCCTGTTACTTGCAGTGTTCGAATTAAATCTCTTAAAAACCTTTCAGTGTGATAAGATAAATATCCCCAAATTTGTGTTGCAATTGTCACCTGTCAAAGCAATACATTTTTCAGAAAACTTGTTTTTTTGCCAGATATTTTACGATGTTTTTTTTCATCTCATTAGTCGTTCTTTAACCTCAATTAATTTTGACTGGAAGAAGGGTGGCTTCTTCCAGTCAAAATATTTTCACCGCTCCATGGTTACTCCAACCTGTAGAAACACCACAGTACTGGATTTCTTTGAGTGCTTCATGAGCAACCCTAGTGTGAGCACTACTAAACCTTTAAAGGTCCCATGACATGGTGCTCTTTGCATGCTTTTATATAGACCTTAGTGGTCCCCTAATACCATAATTGGTGCATAATTACAGCCACTAGAGACAGTCCCACAAGAAGCTCCTTAGTATGTGCCATCTCTGAGTCTGTGGCTTTTAAGGAGGAGGGCTCGTTTGAAAGCCATGATGTCTCTTTCTCATGGGTGGGCCAAATTCTCTGGACGGGCAAAGCAACAAAGGGGAGGTAACCCTAAGATTCCAGATCGGCCCATCTGAGCTTTTATTTTTTCGAAGGCAGAGCAGGATACCCGGGGCTCGGTTTACACCTATTGCCATTTTCTAGCCACCGGGGGAACGTAGGCAGGCTGGGAGAACGCCCGTTAATGTTAAGAAACCTCATAAGTGAAATGTTCATGCCATGGGACCTTTAAGTGATGTCAGAGTTTGGAAATTATATATAATTATATATATATATAAATATATATAA